>NC_067401.1:289844572-289989572 GCF_016432865.1 Antechinus flavipes | reverse complement strand
AACAGATGTTACTATCCTCATGAAACAATAAGAAATCATAAAATCAAATCAAATGACTGAAAGAATAGAAAAAAGTGTAAGGCTATCACTTTTTTTTTTTTTAAATCTGATTTGTGAAACAGGCGAAGAGGGGGAAATCTTAGAATCGGAAGTCTATCTGAAAGCTATGATCATTAAAAATTCTTGGTTCAGTATTTCAAGAGCTTATAAAACATAGATTAAAGTAAAGATTGAAAGAATCCATTAGTTACCTCCTGAAAGAAAATATGAAATGAAGTAACAAACAACCAAAATCTAGAGTGTCCAGGCCAAAGGAAAACTACAACAAATAGCCAGAAATTAAAAAATTCAAGTACTAAGATCACACAAGATTTGGCAGTATCATATAAATCTTTGCAGCTTTAATAAAAGTCTGATATTTGATTAGTATAAAAAGTTGGTTCTAATATATAAAAATAATAGCTATCTGCAATATAAATGGTCAACAGATATTAATAGGCAGTTCCCAGAGGGAGAAATTCAATCCACCAAAAAAAACATCACTAATAATTAAAGAAATGCAAATTTAAAACTCTGAGATTATACCTCAGACCTATTAAACTGACAAAGATGATAAAATAGGAAGAATAATCATTAGTAGCAAAGGTGTGAGAAGCCAAGTGCACTGATGCACCCGCTATAAGTGGACCTGTGAATTGACCCAACCATTTTGGAAAACAATCTGCAACCATCCAAAAAGTCACTAAACTATGTAAAATCTTTAACCCAGAAATACCATCAATGGGTCTTATACTCCAAAAAAAAAAAAAAAAAAAAAAAAAAAAGGAAAAGAGCCAATATGAACAAAAATATTTATAGCAGCTCTAGTTGTTATAACAAAGAAATGGAAATAAAGATAATGCTTATCAAATGGAAAATCTGAATAAATTATGATGAATTAATAATAATAAAGTAACTAACATTTATAAAGTTCCTACTATGTGCTAGATACTGAGCTAATTGCTTTACAATTATTATTTCATTTGATACCCAAAACAATCCTGAGGGATAAGCACTAGAGTTATCCCTTCCACATTGTGACTATAGCCATCAAGGTTTAGATATATTGCAGGTCAGCAGAAGAAATTAAATGGAAATTTGTGGGGAGTTTTGCATAAACCACAGTTGACACATGAAGACCAACAATGACAAAAAATAATTTTAAAACTCAGAAATGCATAAAATATGTAGAATATTGTATAATATCAATATATTTTATCTTTTAATATAATTCAAACTCCTCTAGTATGAAAAGAGAGTCAAAAAGTTTTATGTGGATTTTCTAGATCATGGAAGTATCATATCTCTAATTCCTGTGATGTGGAAGAAATAAATTAGATTATTAAAATGCATTTTACAGATGAAGAAACTGAGGCAAACACAGGCTTGGTGACTTACTTGGGGTTACAGCTAGTAAGTATCCAAGATAGAATTTGATTTAGGATCTGTTGTCTATCTGCTGTTCCTAAATGAATGTAATGAAATATTGTGCTATAAGAAATGATGAAAGGAATGGTTTCAGAAAAATCCAAGAAGACTTGTATAAACTGAAGTAGAGAGAAATGAGGAAAAACAAGATAACTTTTCATATAATAAAACAATAACATTGTAAAAAAAAACAACAACAACAACTTTAAAAAACTCTTATCAATGTAATAACTAACCATAGTTCCAGAGAACTGATGTGGAAACATCAGTCTGCCTTCTGACAAAAGGGTAATGGATTCACAGAGGGCCACAATCAGACTATACACTTTTGTTCATTGAAAATATATGTCTTTAAAAAAAAAAGAAAGAAAGAAAGAAAAAAAAAAAAGAAAATGTATGTCTTTGTTTTGCTTATTTATTATCCCAAAAATATATTCTGCTCTTTTTTTTTTTTTTTTTTTTTACTGGGCCTCAGATTTGGCAAGGAGGCAGAAGCTATCAGTATAGTTCTCGAAGAAAAAAAGAAAAAAAAACCATTGAAGCATTTTTTTTTAATTGCACAGAAGAGAAATTAAAGGAAGTTCAAAAGGAAACAGACAAAGCTTGACAATTTTGAAAGTAACATGTAGAATTTATTATATTAAAAGAAGCAAACTGTAAATAACTGAGATGTGTTTTCTCACATTATTCTCTGTTTCTATTTTGTATACGGAAATTTTCTTTTTACTTTGTATATGGAAATTTTATATTTTCTTGCTGTTCATTAAGCTGTGAGTTAAAGTTTTTTTTCATTTTATGTTATTTTAAGATGCTGTAAGATCAGGATAGAAAAATTATATTTAAGTGAGGAAGTAATTTGCACAAATTGATTTCTTTTTTAAACTTACTATTTATGTCTATTATGTTATATGTCTTATGTTTGTGCCATATCTCATTTAAGTGGCCTTAGGCAAGCCATTTGAAAATAAGTTATTTATACTATATATACTATTTATATATGTGATATTTATACTAAAAATACTATTTATGCAATAACAATAGGTAGCATTTATTATGATGTGCTATGTCTTTTCACTCTTGTCTGGTATATATATGAATTGTCAGATGGTTCAGTATCAATTAGAGCAGGTCAGAGCAATGTACAATTATGTTACATATGTTACTGAACAATTAGAGGTAAATTATTTTCACTCATATAGCCTTGTTATTAGTCCAGTTTGTTTAATCCTAAAAGTATATTTACACTGTCGAACTAGATGATCTCTAAAATCTCTTCCAGATTTAAATGTCTGTGTGAACCAGTGCGAGGATTGACTTATTTAAGTGACCTTAAGCAGGTTACTTCATAATAGCAAGAACAATAATAATAATAGCTAACATTTATATAGCATTTAAGGTTTGCAAGGGCCTTTTACAGCTAGATGGAGCCATAGTGTATAGCGGGCCAGGCTGGGATTCATCTTCTTGAGTTCAAATCCGGCCTCAGACACTTCCTAATGTGTGAGTCTGGGCAAGTCACTTAAACCTGCTTGCCTTAATTTCCTCATCTGTAAAATGATTTGGAGAAGGAAATTATAAACCACTCCAGTATTTTTTGCCAAGAAAACCCCAAATGAGGTCACAGAGAGTCATACTGATGAAACAACTGAGCAACAACAAAAAAGATATTTTATATATGTTATCTCAAAGATTCTCACAACTCTGTGAGGTAGGTGTTTCTATTATTCCCATTTTACAAATGAAGAAACTGAGGCATAGAGAAATTTAAGTAATTGCCCAGGGCTACAGAGCTATTATGTATTTGAGGCAGGATTTGAATTCAGGTCCTACCAAGTCTCCCATCCTATCTAGCAGGCTACCTAGCTTCCATTTACCTTCATCGGGAAATCTATAGTTCTATGAGTAGTGAATGTTCCCATGGAATAAAATGAGGTTCTTAATTGAAAATCTTTCAAGGGTAACAATAAGATCAACCTGAAGAAGGATTGTTTTAGAAATGTTTTCCATTAGCGTTTCCCACTCTAAATAAGTGTGAAGGGATGTGGAATCAGAGAGACTCAGCTCAAATGCTGGTTTAGGTAGGGGCAAGTCACTTCTTTGGATTTCAACAACCTTTATCTATAAGATGAAAGGACTGGATGAAATGAGGTTTAAGGTTCCTTCCAACTCTTGTTCCATCATCCTGCAGTCCTTAGGCAAAGAAAAACTTCGTATCAAAAATAGAATGGGCTTTTCCTCATTAAAGTCCTCAGACTGAAGGCCGTTCTTCAGGGATGTCCTACTAGAGAAAGGTCCATTTCTAAACTATGTCTCCTGTATTCTGGTCCTCCTTTTCTCACTGGAACTCTAATTCAGTCCCTTGGGATCATGGTCCCTAATAGATGTTTTTTTTTTCTTTCTATTTCATAGCTTCAAAGCTGCCCTAATACTATATATTTTTTTAATTGCAATAAAAAGAATCCTGAACTCAGAGTAACAGGATCTGAAATCAAATATAAACTTGGTCCCTTCCTACTTGTATAGATTTCAGTTTCCTCATTCCTCTTAAATTAGACTGAGTAACCTCTAAGTTCTCTTCTGCCTCTAAATCTATAAATTACAGACTTTTTAAAATTCTATGAAAGAAATTGGGATTATTTTTTTTTGGTAGAAAGAGGAAGATTGTTATTTAGTCATTTCAATAATGTCTGACTCTCTGTGACCCCATTTGTGGTGTTCTTAGCAAGAATAACTGGCTTGGTTTGCCATTTCCTTCTCATTTAACAGATGAGGAAACTGAGGCAAATAGGGTTAAGTGATTTACACAGGATTATGCAGCTTAAAAAAGTATCTGAGTCTGGATTTGAACTCAGGTTTTCCTAGTCCCAGTGTTCTTTCCACTGTGCCATCTATCTGTACAGTACCAACCCTCTCTTTGGAGAAGGAGAAACAAATGTCCCTTCAGCAATCTAACATCTCCAGGACATGACTGATTTTTTCCAAACCAACTCTTACTATGAGATAAGTATCCTCACAGCCTACCTCTCTCCAATTCTTATTCCTTTTTATGTGCTATCTTCTTCTTTTAGAAAATAAAGTCAGAAACCATCCTACTTAACTTGCCTTTTTAGTGTTCCTGGAGCTTAGCATAGTCTATGGCACATAAGTGGTTTAATAAATGCTTTTATACTCATCCATTTATTCACTTATTCATTCTTTCATTCACTTTGCTTTAGGGATAGATCAGATAAGATTTTTCTGTGTCCTTCCTACTCTGGAATTCTGTGGCTTCTGAAATTCCTTCTCCCTCTAATACTCTATGATTCCAACCTTCAAGAGAACTAATCAACAATTCTGTGATTTTTGTTCTCCAGAAAGAAAAAATAAGAGTTTCTGAGGAATAACATCTGAGAAAAAACAACACTATACACACACACACACACACACACACACACACACACACACATATCTATATCTGTATGTATATACATACAGATATAGATATGTGTGTATTGTGTGTGTATATATATAGGGCAATTGGGGTTAAGTGACTTGCCCAGGGTCACACAGCTAGAAAGTGTTAAGTGACTGAGACCATTTTTGAACTCAGGTCCTCCTGACTTCAAGGCTGGTCCTCTATCCACTGCACCACCTAGCTGCCCTAATACTATATATTTTTTTTAATTGCAATAAAAAGAATCCTCAACTCAGAGTAACAGGATCTGAAATCAAATTCCAACTTGGTCCCTTCCTACTTGTATACCTTTGACCCACTCTTGGATTTCAGTTTCCTCATTCCTCTTAAATTGGACTGAGTAATCTCTAAGTTCTCTTCTGTCTCTAAATCTATAAGTTACAGACTTTTAAAAATTCTATGAAAGAAAGTGGGAATTTTTTTTTTTGGTAGAAAGAGGAAGATGGTGATGACTTGATAATTATTGGTTTTCCCCAAAATCTTGACTGGTTTTTTTTGGCAGTAAATATTACACTCAGGAGGTTGAATAATTTACCTCATAGTCCAATACACTATGATTCACTTTTAAAGTTAATTTGGAAAATCTGGAAAATCCAAGATTTTCCTATCTTGCATGCTAGAAAGAATAGTAAGTGCAGGATAATTAAAAAAATGGGTTTTTGTCCTACAAACTTACAATTTCCACTAAAAAATTCACTTTCTTCATCTTTGGGCCTGCAGATTGTCAGTTTCTTGGCACAAGTGGCTTGTTACACACAGTTACTGGACAAGTGTTAAAAAAAAAAATTTCTGAGCCATGTGCAGACAACAACTCAGCAGATGGAAGGCACATCTTCCAGGCCCCAGGTTCTTTCTTTGCTGTAAGCAGCTTCTCCTATTTGTGTTGAGAAAATTCACCACTAGGGAAACAAATGCTGAGAGTTTCCCAAAAGCAATGCTCAAGATTTCTGAACTCAAGTTTTAGAGGAAAAAAAATTGGCCTCTTATAGTCAACTACAAAACAAAACCATCTGGCTTTTTTCCGATCAAGATTCAAATTGGATTCTTTACCTGGAAAAATAACTAAAAGGAAAGGAGTGATAGGCTGTGTCCTTTCTTTTCCTTTGGTTTTTGCTTTGTACCTGGGAAAACAAAGGTAGTTGGAATTTGCAGGCTATTAATAATAATTCTAGTAATACTAGTAACATTAGGCCTTTCATGGTCACAATATTATGGGATGGTAGATTTAAAATTAGAAGGAACTCTAAAAGCCATTGAATCCAAGCTCAAGAAGGAAATCAAGGCACAGAAAAATCCAGCTTTGAAAGGTAATTGATTGAATATTTGTCTTATGATACATAGAATAACTTCCAGGGAGACTGAGGAACAAAGATTATCCCCACAAGTGACTATTAGTCTGATACCTGGGTGATTTACCTGGGTTCACTTGAATAAACTAGTCTTCCCCAGCAAAATGTAGAATCACAGATTCTTCAAACCAGGGCTTCTTGAACTTTTTTCCATTTGTGACCCCTTTTTTACCCAAGACACAACCCAGCTATATAGATATATAAAATAGGTATACAAATCAAATATTTACTGATAATAAATCATAATGAATTATTTCAAAACATATCTTTGGTATATATAAATATATAATTTTACCATTTATTAAAGATGAAAGCAAATTTGCATGCTAATGAGATAGATGTGCTTTTTTATTTTTATATAAAGAATTAAATCTTGACAGAATATTTAATACCTTTTATTGTTGCCAATTTTTTCACAACCCACACATTCAGTTACCTGTCACAGTTTAAGTAGTTCATATGTTCCATAGTGTTATCAACTATTATGTCTCTGCCATCAAGAAGCTTGTATTCAAATGAAATTAATCTAATCTAAAAGTTTTCAAACTAAATCTTAGTCATTCTAGAGATTCTTTCAAGGTCAAAACTATTTTCACAATAAAACTAAGATATTATTTGCCAATTAAATTATTCTTTCATTTTCCATCTATTTATTTGTTAGGCTATATTTCATATATTTCACCCAAAGCAACTTATTGCAACAGATTGAATGCAGAAGCAGATGTAAGAATCCAACTCTCTTCTGTTAAACAAATCATTAAAGAGAGTTGCAAAAAATACATAAATAATACCACTTATCTTTTTTTGTTTTGGAAAACATTTTTCTCTAACATTATTTTTAAGATGCAATTAATGTATTATTGCTATTTTAATAAATTAATATTTTAATTGGCATATTTAAAATTTTTAATATAGTAAATATTGATAGTGTAGCCCAGATAAAAACAACAAAAAAAAAGTTTTCAAAAATGTTTAAGTGTAAAAGTAGCCTGTGACCAAAAAGTTCAAGAACCATTATGTTATACCATATAAACCATATATACCAAGTACCTGGAGAAAGACTTCCAGAATTTAACTACCATGAAAAGTAATTGGGTATTTGTCTTATGCACTTAAAGGCAACATGTACCTTCCAATGAGAAGGAAGGGAAAGGGTTATTATACAGAATTGATTTCTAGCCTGACATTTAGACAGTGGTCCAGTCCTTATCAAAAAGCAGAGAATTACAGATTGTTGAATCAATCGTCAACATACTGGCATTTATGTATATTATGTTGAATACTGGGGACTATTAAATCCCTGCCTTCAAGGAGCTTACATTCTAATAAAACTGGAAGGGACCAGAGAAATCCATTAGTCTGACTCCCAAACCAGTACATGAATCCTCATGACAATATCAGCATTTCAACAGAAATTTTTATCGAAAGTCCAAAAATTTTCAGAATGTCTAAAATAAGGGCCCAGCCCCCAAGTTCACTAGTTTCCCCTGACTACAGCCTTGTAGTTTGGAGGCACTGAGGTGGCAACATGTCTAGAACTCTGGACTTGGAGTCAGGAAGATTAGTATTCAAATTTGGTCTCAGATTTACCTAAGTGACCCTGGGCAAGTCACTTAATTACTCTGCCTCAGTTTCCCCAATTCTAAAATGGAGACAATAATGGCTCTCATGGCTGATGTAAGGATCAAATGAGAGAATATTTGTAAAGCTGATGTAAGGATCAAATGAGAGAATATTTGTAAAGCTGATGTAAGGATCAAATGAGAGAATATTTGTAAAGTGTTTAACATAGTACTTTTCCTAGCACATATGAGACATTTAACACTTGTTTCCTTCTTTTTGAACAATTTGTGTAAGTGCACATGCTCTAAACCACTTAAATATCTTCTGCTGTTGCTTTCATTAATGAAGTTGTAGTTCTAAAAATCTGTCCAGGAAATATATTAAATACAATTATACATATATATAATGTACATCAGATTGCTTTCTCTCTTGAGGTGGGAGAATGAGAGGAAGGGAGGGAGAAAAAATGTAAATCCAAATCTTATAAAAGAGAATGTTGAAAACTATTTTTACATGTAATTTGAAGAAAATAAAATACTATTAAATGGCTGGGGAGGGGGGGAGGAGGAGGGAAGGGAGAGACAGGTTGGATTGGTCCAGGGACCTAAATCTAAGCTTCTAGATAAAGAGCTTTCCAGGAAGGGTGGAGTAGATTACACACTGGCAGTTCTCTAAAAAGCATGGAAGGGGTTCAAGAGATAATTGTGGCAAGTAGCATTTAGTTATGTCTTTATGAAGTGTTTCCCTAAAACAATCATAAAATTTTCCCTAGTGTGTCTTGTGCTGAATACATAAAGATATAGATAGATAGACAGACAGACAGGTAGATAGATAGAGATAGATAGATAATAGATGATAGATAGATAGATAGATAGATAGATAGATAGATAGATAGATAGAGATATGCACAGGAATAATTTCTGACTTCAAAGATGTGGATTCAAATCCTCCCTCTGACAAAAACTGGCTGTATCAAATCATTTAAAAACATTAAATATCTAATATGTGTCAGGCACTGTGTAAAGCACTGGGGTTACAAAGAAAGATAAAAGATACACCTTAAGGAGCTCTCAGTCTAGTGGAAGAGACTATACAAAAACCTGTGCATGGTAATTATTGTGGAAATATGTTTAATATGTTAACATATGTATAGCCTATCTTAGATTATATATCATCTTGGGGAGAAGAGAGAAAAAAATTGGAACTCAAAATTTTATAAAAGTAAATATTGAAAACTATCTTTACCTGTAATTGGGAAAAAATACTATCAAGTGGAAAAAACAAACAAAAAAAACCCTAAGATATAAAAAAATATATAGATAGAACATCATGAAGATAATCAATAGAGGAAGGCACTTGCCTTAATGGGAATTAAGAAAGGTTTCCTGTAGAAGGTGGAATTTTTAGGAGGGACTTGAAGGAAACTAAGAGACATGGTAGATAAGCAATGTCTTATTCAGGAAAAAGCAAAGAGGTCAGTGTCAGTGGATTGTAGAGAGGAGGTGTTAAGATATACTAAGACTGGAAGGTGATGGATAGGGGAGAGGTATGAGCTATGAAGGGCTGTGAGTGAAAGAAGAGTTTATATTTTGATAGGAAGCTACGTGTCAGGCACATGGGAAATTTAAAAAAACAAAAACAAAAACAAAAAAAGCACTCCCTTTCCCCTCAAAAAGAAACTTCATGATCTAATGGGGGAAACTCACAATCTGATGCCTGTGTGACTCTAGGCAATTTTCTTAACCTCTCAGTGCCCCAGGCAACCCTCTAAAATTAAGAAGATGCAGAACAGTTGCCAATATGCATTTGTAAAGGGAGTTTTCTAATTAGATAAAATCATGGGTTCACATCCTAACCCCCTTGGGAAAAAAAAATTGAAATAAGTACCAATGTGATGACAAAGATCCTAAGTATCATCAAAATTTAGAGAACAATAGGACCATTTAGGATTTCTGGTGTGAAGAGAAGGTATCACTGAGAAGGTGAGTTCTGAGTTGACCTTTGAAGAGAAATTAGCCAGCTGACCCAGATCAAGAAGTCTCAAATTTAGCTATTAACACGACTTTAATTTTTTGGTAATTTTTTGGTTCCTTTTATTAAGAACCTACTAACACAAAAAACATGGTGATGTAGAAAATGAGGGATGCAGGAAATGGGAAAAGAGTGGGGGGAAATAAAGATAGGCTGGCAAGAGGAGCAAATAGTAAAGCCAAAAGGATAATGCGGGAAGCTGACAAGACAGAAGGAAGAAAGTAAAAGATGGGAGGACAGAAGGAAAGAAGTTCTTGCAGAGAATTGAAAACTTGACTGAAGGCCAGGAAAGAAACAAAGGAAATCTTGGCAGGGATCCTGGGATGGGAAATGGGCACACTGAAATCTGAAATCAAGACAAGGTGTCTAGTAAAAGATGAAAACTTTAAATTGACAGATGATTGTACAAAAGCTAAAGAAATAAAAAGAAAGGATCTTTCTTCTTGGTTCGACATCAAATAATACTAATTAGGCACTACCTAGTACCATATACAAGCTAAAAATTATACAGAACAAGTTCAAAAGATCCAGTCCTTCTCGCCTAGAGCTCATTCCTCTAACCAAAATCAATTCAAAAAAAGGAAAAACTGAAGACTGTTGGTTCCATTTCATAGGAAAGAGAAATGCTTTATTTCACTTTTTAAAAGGATTTCTAGAAAACCTTATTCTCCTGATGGCTTTAGACATCTTCCAAAAACAAAACAGAAAGTTTTCTTTAAAATGCAAATATCCACAGAAAACACATATGGGAAGATTCATTTATTAACAGTATCCACTGTAAGTGTGTCCTATGAAAAATGGAATAAATTTCTAGGAAGCAATGTCCCAGCACAGTAAGCATTTTACTCTCACCTTAGACAAGAAGTGGGGGTCTTATAAACAAAATGCCTCCACTCTGAGCACACTCTTTGGTTATCCCCCATGCTCCTCCACTCTGACTGTACATACATTGTCAGACATAGGTGATGTATTGGTATATTTTTCTGGACAGCTTCCCCCATCCCCATTCTTTGTTACAAGAGATGATTTTCAGGAATAAGATGAAAACCAAAACAAATCAATGAAAATAAAGTTTTAATTTTAAATGAAATCATAAGTCTGTTCTCTTCTTATAAGCCCTGGCTTCTTATTAGTTCAAACTAAAATCCCACCTTCTACAAGAAGCCTTACCCAACCCCTCTTAATTCTAGTACCTTTCCTCTGTTAATCATTTCCTATTAATCCTGTATGATACTTTGCTTTGTATTTATTTGTTTGCATATTGCTTCCCCCCATTAGATTGTATGCTCCTTGAGGGTGGGAGTTATCTTTTGCCTTTTTTTGTATCCCTAGTGCTAAGCAAAGTGTTTAATACATAGAAAGTGTTTAATAAAGTTTTATTGATTGATTGGAAAAACTATGCCTTTAATTAATTAATTAATCATTAATCATTAAGATCAACTATGAAAGACTTAGTTCTTCTCAGTGGTTCAGTGATCCAAGGCAACCCCAATAAACTTTGGATAGAAAACATCATCTGCATCCAGAGAGAGAATGATGGAAAATGATTATAAATCAACACATGCTATGTTCACTTTTTAAAAATTTGTTTTCTGTTTTTTTTCCTCTCTCATGGTTTTTTCCTTTTGTTCTGTTTTTTCTCTCTCAATATAATTTATAAGGAAATGTGTATTTTTAAAAATTAATGTATATATATATATAATCAGAAAAATAAAGAAAACAATAAAAATACTTAATCATTATTAATTAATCTTTATTAAGATAGATCTTCCTATCCAGATAGCCTTCCAGATATTAATATTTTAATAAATCACAAGGTGCTTCATTTGAAAAATGGCTAAGCAAATTGTGACACAAAAATGTAATGAACTATTACACCACTACAAGAAATGAGAAATCAGAAGAATTCAGAAACTCATGAGAAGGCATATGAATTGATGCAAAGGAAGTCAGCAAGATCAAAAAAACAATGTATACAATGACTCCAGCAATATAAAGAAAAAACAAAGCAAGCAAACCAAAAAAAGAAAAAGAAAGAAAGGAACCTGATGGCTATATAATTTAAATAATCAAACCTGACCCAAGAGAAAAATTAAGAAAATACATCTCTCTCCCTTCATTACACAAGGGAGAATGTCATCATCATCCTCATCATCACCATTACCAATAGCATTCATATAGTACTTTAAACTTCCCAAAGCACACATTGAGTCTTACAATAACCCTGTGAAATGGATGCAATTAGTGTTATCCAAATTTTATGCATGAGAAAACTGAGGCTGAGAGAGGGACTTTTCTAGGCTCTTACTACCAATAAGTATCTGAGGCAAATTTCAAACTGAGGTCTTCCTGACATCAAAGCCAGATCTGTCATCATGGGTGTGGAACGATGCACACATTGTCAGACATAAGTGATGTATTGGTTTTAGTTTTGCTGGACAGCTTCCCTCATTCCCCATTCTTGTTACAAGAGATGATTCCCAGAAATGTGATGAAAAACAAAATAAAATCAATGAAAATAAAATTAAATGTTTAAATGAAATAACAAGCCTGCTCTCTATGACATACCTCCTGGATTATCTCAGTCACATTACAACTGGTAATAGACTGAAAAGGTTCAGTTCCTTGGATAGAATATAAGCTTCTCAAGGGCAGTACCTAATATGTTTTTGTCTTTGCATCCCCAGTATTTAGCATAGTATCTAACACAAAATAAACACTTAATAAATAGTGTTTTTATTTTTTTTATTTATTATTTTATTGAATGCTATAAGGAAACTCTGACAAAGTCCAGATGATTGTGCACTGAATGATACCTTCCAAATTAAAACTAAAAATACATGTCAGATCACATGCACATATGATACCAATACAGAATATTTTTCTTATAGTATACTTTTTCTGGGTTTGTCTGGTTTCAATATACCAACCTTAGCAAACTATTGTAGAAACAACCAAAAAACCAATTTGACTCCTGATGCTTAGCTGAGAATTCCTTTCCTGAATGACTGCTCCCTTATCACCATCCAACATTGGATCAACATTTATAAATCATACTTTACTATCATTTGTATTTGACAAACATTATCTATAACCATTGCTTCTACTTTATTTTCCACTCTCTTTAACCCTTTGTAATCTGGTTACTATCTCTATAAATCTCAGTCACTATATGTTAATAGTCTTTTTTTCGAATCTTCATTCTCTGACTATTCTGTAGAATTTAATACTGTATATCACTTCCTTTCTCTACATTTTCTTTTTCCTTGTCTTCAGAAAAATCAAATATTCCCAGCTCTCCTATCCCTATAAACTTTAGTTCTATAGTTCTTTGTTCTCTTCCAGACTCCTTAAGATAAGTAGTTTTTCATAGTTTTATCCTGTCTTTCCTTTTCTCTCTCTTCTCTCCCTTAACAATCTCATTCAGGCCTAAAGCTTCATCTTTCCCCTCTCTGTGAATGACCACTAGGCAATGTCAATAATTATTACCAGTTCTCTTCAACAGTATAGCACATCCCTAACCACCTGCAAGATATCTCCACCAAATACTCAACCTGTTCAAAAGCAAGGTCATCACATGTCCCTAAAAACACAATACTGACTTTGTTATTTCTTTCAAGAACATCACTTCCAACTCAGTGGTTGAATATGTGATCCTGTAATCTTCTCTATTCCCACTGACACCACCCTAGCCCAGAGGGTGACCTGTAATTTTCCAATAACCCCCTAACAGATTTTCTAAGTTTGCTTTCTTCCTCCCCAAGCTAGATCTTATGCATATATTTGCTCATCTGTTAAGAATATTGAACATTATGCATTCAGAATGCTTTGGAAACACCCCTATCATCTGTTGAATAAAGTTCAGTCTTTAAACTATCATTCAAGATCCTGTACAGACTGACACAATCTTATTTTCTTAATAATTTATGGTGATACTCTCAACATATTTTATACTACATCCAAATTAGATTATTTGTCATCTCTTATACATGCAGTATTTTCTGCCTCTGTATCTTTGCTAACATTGTTCCTTATCTCTGAAATACCTTTACCTATGCCCTTTCAACTACTAAACTCTTGAATGCACTTTTTAAATCCCAACACAAATGCTTCTCTTGGAAGCCTTTTATGACACTACCAATAATATCTTCTACTCCATTCCCCCCACTATTAACATTTGGACCTCACAAAACACTTTGTATGTCTCTGATACTGTCATTTATTGTTTTGTATTAGAGTTATTTAGGGGCAATTAGGTAGTATAGTAGATAGAACTACAAAGCTGGAGTCAGGAAGACCTGCGTTCAAATCTGGCATCAGACACTTACTAGTTGTGTGACCCTGAGCAAGTCACTTAAATCTGTTTGCTTCAGTTTCCTCATCTATAAAATGAGCTGGAGAATGAAATGGCAAACCACTCTGGTATCTTAAGTCAGATGTGATTGAATAAACAACATCCTACATGATTGTGGTTGCCTTCCCATATTAGCATCTTTTTGACCTCTGGTATCCAAAAGAGGTTTCAGATTCCATTCCTCCTTCCCCATTCTTTCCATCTCTTTCTCTTTTATTTTTTTTTTTTTTGAGGCAATTGGGGTTAAAGGACTTGCCCAGGGTCACACAGCTAGAAAATGTAAAGTGTCTGAGATCACATTTGAACTCAGATTCTCCTGACTTCAGGAATAGTGCTCTACCCACTTCACCAGCTAGCTGCCCCTCTTTCCATCTCATAAGCAGAAGATAATCATCTTTAGCCTAACAAATTGCTGCCATTTTGTAGGTTTCCTTAAGTACAGACTTTCTATGTTCGATTTTCTGTCAGTCCTCACTGTCTTCCTCAGTATTACTGCTTTCCAGGTTTCTCCCACCCTTAGATGGCTTGTGTGTTCCAAATTCTTTTCCCCCAGATGTAGTTTTTGGGTTTTTTCCAAAGTAAATCTCAGTTATTTCCTAGCTACATTTTTTATTTAGGTCCATGAGTATTACTTCTCTCTCTCCCCGGTGCTTGCATCACCTCCTGACTTAGCTACATCTGCCAATTTCATTTAGATGATGTTTCTTTCCTTTCCAAGCTTGTTTTTATTTAAGCCCATTAAATGAAAGAAAACATTAGACTATTTCCTCCCCACTCCTAACCAATATCTCCCCAAACTCATAGAGATATCCTGAATATTTTATTTACAGAATGCTACTGATAGAAAAAAAAATCACGAAACAGGCAGAATTAGAAAAATTGGCTTCAAGTCCCAGATTTAATACAAGTTTTATGACTCTTCAAGTCATTTCATTTGACTGACCTTCAATTTCCTAATCTATAAAATGGAGGTCAAAACACAACAGATAAATGGCCAAGTATATGAACAGATAATTTTCAAAAAAAGGATGCAACTTCAATTAACAAGCTTGTCAAAGCATCTAGGTAAGGCAGTGGATGGATCATTGGGCCTGGAATCAAAAAGTTCTGGGAAAGAGGTGAAATTATGATCTACATTTTACAGTTGAGAAAAATTAGGCAGACAGGGATTAAATGACTTACCCAGAGTCACATAACTAATTAGTATTTCAGACTACAACTTCCCAAATTTGCCCTCTTAGATTGACTTTTCCTTAATTATAGTTCTGTCTTCAGATATTTATGCAATTTCCTCTTTTTTAATTTTGCTTAGTCATGAAATGTGTATGTGAAAATGATCTGATTTTCAACCACCATGATTTACTACTCTCAAGTCTTCACAAAAACTTTTTAGTGCTCTTGAAATTGTTTCTTCACACTCAAATTTTCTAGTTTTTCATAAATGAAAAAAACTTTTTTTATGAAAAATTAGCTTCTTTATAAAATAAAACTTCTTACACAAATAAGACTCCATTCCACCTTATTGACAAAAAGATTCAGGTCTTCACATTTACTCAGATAATTTTCTCTCTGAATTGGTCCAAATCCCATCTGAAAATTATATTTCCTTATACTCAATATTAGTGGAATATATTAAAAACAAAATTATTTTTCTAATCATATGAGGTATCACTATTTCATCCACAACAGTGGATATCATTTGGCAGCCAACATAAATCTCTTCTTTTATATAAAAATGCTTTTTTTCTATTCCTTTCATTACTAAATTGCTCAGTTTATCTTAAAGTACTGGTGTACTTTATATCCAAATACTCTCTAAGACTCCTTCTTATATCAATTGCCCTTCCCACTCACAAGCTGGTTCCCCAGAGCTTGGCTATATAGCCTCCTTAACTTCCTAGGGGTATCCCTAAGAGCTCAAAGGTGCTTCTCTGATACCATTGGCTCAAACTGGTATGGCTTTCCCTAAGATTATCAGTTGAGAATATTTTAGTCATCCAGTTTTAAGTAGCTTTTGGAAAGATGTATGTACTAAAGGGAAACATTGGTTCAATAGACGCCCCCATTTCACACAAAATCTAAGGAGTAATGGGCTCAAATTTAGAAAACACACATCACAAAGACATAACAGATTCTGATTGCTAAAAACCCTTTTCTCCCATTTGTGAGGTCCTTTAGAACTTCCCTCTAAGCATGATGAATTTGTGTCCATCCATCCCTGACTCCCAAAATACAGAGTCATGAGCTTATCTGGAGATGCTACTAGGACACCAGTGGGAAGATGAGAAATCCAAAACTTTCAGATCATTTGAAGATGTCCTCCTCTGATCAAAGAGATAAAAGGTAAAGAAAACTGACAAAAGACCCAAGTTAACACATTTTCTTTCTTCCCAGGTGGCTCCTCCTCAGGGCCATCTCCAGTCCTCTTGACCTATACCTGGCCGGTAGCTCTGCAGGGAAAAGTGAGGCAGGTAACCTTGCACAGCCCTCCCTCACTTAAATCCAATTCACTTGCATGTCCCTCCCTGAAGTCATTGTCCCCTTCAAGAACGAAGGACAAATAACAACAGCCTCAGGGGTAAACTAATATTGATTGTCAAATGATAAGAGCTATTGTTGCTCTTACTGAAGAAATGGTCATACCTCATAAGGCTAGAAAAATAACTTTGCTTTTTAATATTCCCTGCTAATATTGAATATGAAGAATATGAATATGAAATAGCAATTGGGATCTAGACCATTTTGGAGAGAAATCATCTGTGGCACAGATGTTAGGAACTGAAGCTTCTTTGTCAACAAGAGAGCCTTCCTTGTGTGGGAGCAGTTTCATGTTATAAAGAAGCAGAAAAAGATATTTATGAAAATTTTTTAAATTGTAAGTATAAAGAAACAGTTTCAAGAACATCAAATAGACTATGCTGAAGTCTTGAGAGATTAAAAATCATGATGTTTACCTCAGCAACTTTATTTGTATTGAGCATATACATAGATATACATATATGTAAATAGATGCAAAACATGTTTTATGATTAAATCCACATTCCAATTTCTGGAAACCCATCCTTTCTTAGTCGCTTGATAGTTTTAAGATGGTCCCTCAGATATAGTCATTTCTTCAACCTATCCAAACATGATCTGTTAATTACTCTAATTTGCGGATTCTTGTATCACTTCAATTTGAAAGCCCTTTTACAAATTTAAAACCATTCCATTATTGATTGAGACACAGATTAAGGCATGCTCTCATCTACTTAAAATATAAAGACGAAAATTGGGTTGGTGGTTTGGACACTATCCCTACAATGGCAATTTTGGACACTAATCTTTAGGAGAAGTAGGATAAGTTTCATGAAGAAGTTAATATTTAAGCTGAGGCTTGAAGGAAATTAGGGATTCTAAGAGACAGAGCTGAAGACAAAGTGTTTTCCAGACATCAGGAATAGCCAGTGCAAAGGAAAGAAGACCAGAGATAGAGTTTCTTGTAGAAGAAATACTAATGCTAATTTGCTTGCATTATAATACGCATTTTGTGGTTCAATCATTTTTCACTCATGTCTATTTCTTTGTGACCTATGTGGAGTTTTATTGACAAAGATACTGAAGTGGTTTGCCATTTCCTTCTCCAGTTCATTTTACAAATGAGGAAACTGAGTCAACAGGGTTAAGTAACTTGCCCAGTAAATACCTGAGGTTTTTCTGATTCCATACTGGAGCTGTCTAATACATTTCCTGCTGCCTTATAGTGGATAGTTTCCCTTACAGTTAAAAATAAATAAACAAATAAACAAAAAACTTAGATTTAATTCCCACTTCTGCTACATATTGATGGTAAGCATGCCATTTAATCTGGACAGATGATGCCCTTTCTTGGAAGAGGAAGTTTCTTATGAGGTGTCCCCTCCATTGAATGAGAAAGAAAGAAAACAAACAAATAAAAAGGAAGGAAGGAAGGGAGGGAGGGAGGGAGAAAGAAAGGAAGGAAGGAAGGGAGAAAGAAAGAAAGGAAGGAAGAAAGGAAGGAAAGTAGGAAGTGAGGAGAAGGAAGGGAGGGAGTGAGGAGAAGGAAGGGAGGGAGTGAGGAGAAGGAAGGAAGGGAGAGAGGAAAGGAGGATGGGAAAGAAGGAAGAAAAAAAGGAAGAAATGAGGAAAGAAAGAAAAAGAAAGGAAGAAAAGAAGACAAAAGGAAGGAAAGGGGGATGAGAGGAAGAGAAAGGGAGAAGGGAAAGAGAACAAGAGAGCAGAAAAGAGTGACAGAGACAGAGAGACAAGAGGAGAGAGACAGCTAATCTAATCAGATGTCAGAACACACACACACACACACACACACACACACACACACACACACACACACACAGAGGAGGCCTTTTAAATGGTTAAGGAAAGTCTGTGATCTGAGTAAAGCCAAGAGCTGCTGAGCAAGCGATCAAAGGCAAACTCCAACCAAGTCAACTGCTAATAAGAAAGTGTATTCTACCTTGAAAAGCAGCAGAGAGAGCCTCAAGACACTTAAGTAGAGAGCTTGATGAATCTTGCTCTGGCATTCTGCAGGGCCATAACTCCAGGTATGTTGTTTGTTCATGGCGTGCCCCCTGCCCCATGGCCTACCAGGTAATTCAGAGATTTCTAGTACTAAGAAGGAGAAGACTGGGATAGTGGAACCTGTTTTAAAGTGCAAAGAACATGTATTTATAGAGACTTTTCTAATATAGAAATGAATAACAGAGCAATGGCCAAAAAAAATGAACCCATCATTATTATTCTACATTTTACTAGGCAATAAGTCCTTTATCCTAAGATGGACCTCAATGTCTGGCTGCTTTTGGAGACAAAAATGTGAAAAATGAGAAGGCATTTAATGGATTGTTTCTCTTAGTGGAAGGGTAGGGGAAGTGAAGAGTCTTCCATGAATAGATACCAAAGCTAATTTCATGGGAACTTAGATTCACAGAATTTGAACTGGAAGTCTTCTAGTCTATTCCTTCATTTAGAGATGGGAAACTAGAAATCCAAAGAAAAGTGAAATGTCCAAAATCACAAAGGCAGCCAGGGGCTGAGCCCAAATTTGAATCAGTCCTTCCACTCTAGATTTGCTGCTTACTTTATATTGGTACTGTAGTCTGCACCATGTCTTAACAGTAAGAAATCCTTCCAATTTATTACTTATTTCCTATTTTAATGTCAAAAAAAAGCCTTTAACTAGGCTTCCTACACAGAAAAGAAACTAGCTATAAAAGAATTAGGATGGAGGGGGGTGGGGAGTAGAATCCAAGAGCAGTGGGACAGACAAATGGAATCAATTGGCTGGTTTCTATCCAAATGTACCTAATTATAAGAAAGACTTGGCTGGCAGAATGATGGGTGGAAAGCAGCCTGTTGGCTAATGATCTTTTCATAGCAACTTCCCAAATTTCTTTCTTTTAGATACCCTCCCCTCTTCTACCAAAAAAAACTCTCTCTCTCTCTCTCTCTCTCTCTCTCTCTCTCTCTCTCTCTCTCTCTCTCTCTCTCTTTCTCTCTCTCTTTCTCTCTCTCTCTCTCTGTCTCTGTCTGTCTCTGTCTGTCTCTCTCTCTGTCTCTCTCTCTGTCTCTCTCTGTCTCTCTCTGTCTTTCTCTGTCTGTCTGTCTCTCTCTCTCTCTCTCTCTCTCTCTCTCTTCTCTCTCTCTCTCTCTCTCTCTCTCTCTCTCTCTCTCTCTCTCTCTCTCTCTCTCTCTATTTCTGGTGTCTGGCCTAACCCTTACCCCTCTCTTATTTGGTAAATTTATCTCTTGATTATGATCCTATCTTATTTTCACCCTTCTCCCTTCCCTATCCCATAGTCCCACCCCAGTTGTAACCAAAGTGATTTTTTTTCTAGTTCCTATCTCACAGAAAGGATCTAAGTCCAAAACTTAATGTGAACCTAGAGCTTGAAGATACAGAACATTTTGCATGAAGCTATAGCTATTTTCCCAAGTACTATCTTATTTTAGAGATAATATGGTTTAATATGTTGAAAGTTGGACTCAAAATCAAGATCTGGGTTCAAATCTTAACATTGACACATACCAGCTATGTGACTCTGGGCAAGTCTTTCTCAGTGTTCTAGGCAAAGATTTATGATTATAAATGACAGAGAAAATGCCAACTCATATTGGTGAGAAACAAGGGGACAAATTAAACACTATTTCATTTGATCCTCAAAGACTGAGAAGTATGTACTATCATTATTCCATTTTATAGATGAAGAGACTGAGGCTGGCTTGCTCAGGATCACAGTTAGTGAAGGAGGTCACATCTGAACTCATATCTTCCTAACTCCAGTGCTCCTGGCTGGAGCTTCCTTCCTTTAGTTATCTAAATCAAAGAAAGTATAAGTTCTTTCTTTCCCTGATACCATATTCATCCCTGCTGCACCTGAAGAAGAACAAATTACTTCTCTCACCAAACAAGGTACCATAAGAGAAAAAAATTTCTCTCTGGGATCCTTTCATAGCCTGTCTACGTGTGGACATCTCATCTCAGTGTTCCCTCTTCCTTCCTCTCCGACCTCTGTTATTTCCTTCCAAACGGTTTCCTTACTGATTTTGATCTTTGATCTTTCTCTTCTTTCCAAATAAACAAAGATGGGTCATGTTTTTTCCCTTGACTTTTTAATTTAACTCGACTCCCCCATGCTTGCTCTTTTCCCAACTCCTTAATGATAGCTGATATTTACATATCACTTGAAGGGATGCAAAGTGCCTTTGCAAAAAACTTTTCATTTATGACCGCATTTGAGCTTCAAGACAACCCTATGACAACACTATGTCCATTTTACAGATGAGAAAACAATAAGCTAAGACATGCCTATTGTTATACAGTTAGAAAGTGTGTGGGGGAGGATGGAAGAAACGCAAACACTCATGCACACAGAGAGTAAGATCTGGGAGATCTTCCTTTGGATCTGTTCCCTATACCTACGCCTCTCTCAGTACTCTGCTCTGAGCCAGCTCCCTGTACCTGAGACTCACCATCCTACTCCCTCCCTCTCCTCTGGCAAAGAGCCAAATTGGCAGCTTCCAGAAAGGGGCTGGACTCTACTGTGGGCAGCCAGCTGGAGGCTTGTGAGGAAAGGGGGGGAGTTACACTGCCTCAAACCCCACATTCTGGTATCCACCCATGTCCTGGCTCCACCTGATTGAAACCTTCTCCTTTGAGTTGTTCTTTTCTTTTTCTTTGTTTCTTTATTTCTTCCTTTGTCCCTTTTCTTTCTTTTCTTCCTTCCTTCTTTCCATCCTTCCTTCCTTCCTTCCTCCTTTCCTTCCTTCCTTTCTTCCTTTTTTCCTTCCTTCCTTCCTTTTTTCCTTCCTTCCTTCCTTCCTTTCTTCTTTCCTTCCTTTCTTCCTTCTTTTTTTAAGTACTTGTGGAGAAATTTCTATTTAGGGTTCCTAGAAAGTGTGCACACAATAAACCCAAACTAAAATATAAATTACTTGTATTAATTAATTATGTGTAAAACATCCTCATAATAAAGGCTTATATAAGTTGACAATTTTTTTATAAACTCTACAGTACCATACAGTTAATGTGCTATTTTATGTATCTATTACAAAATTTTAAAAAATCTATATATAATTTTAGAATTTCTAAACAGTTCTCTTTAAATAACTGAAGTTTTTACAACTCAACAAAAGAGCTGGTGGCTATTGTTTTTTTTTTGTTTTTTGTTTTTTTAATTGTGTACCAATCTCATGACCCCATTTAGGATTTTCTTCACAAAGAATAGTTTTGCCATTTCCTTTTCCAGCTCATATCTCAGGTGAGAAAACTGACCTAAACAGGATTAAGTAATTTCCTTAGGGTCACATGGCTAGTGTCTAAGACTAGATTTGAACTCACAAAGAGAAATCTTTCTAATTCCAGGTCTGGCACTCTTATCTACTGAACCACCTAGCTGCTCAGCACTGAATTTAGGAGGCAGAAATCCTGGATTCTAGTACCATGGAAAATTACTGCACAATCTTAGACATGTCATTTAATCCCTATGGACCTGAGCTTCAGTTTTTTTATTCAGTTAATCATCGTAACAAATTAACCAAATAAGTGTTTATTAATCTCCTATGACACCTTAGATACCAGCACAAAGAATGAAACAACCTACTCTGGATGAGCCTATTTGCCAATAAGGAAACCACAATATAGGAAACATAATGGAATAGTACTGTTCTTTTAAAAATGATGAGCAGATAGATCTCAGAAAAACTTGGAAAGACTTACATGAACTGATGCTGACTAAAGTGAGCAGAACCAGGAGAACATTGTACATAGTAACAGCAACATTGTTCAATGAGCAACTTTGCTCTTCTCAGCTCTTCTCAGCTCTTCTCAGCAATACAATGATTCAAGAGAATTCCAAAAAACTCATGAGGGAAAATGCTATCCAGATCCGAAAGAACTATGGAATCTTAATGCAGCTAGATGCAGACTATTTTCACCTTTTTTTTTTTCTTTTTCTTTGTGATTTTTTTTTGTTCTCATTCTTTCACAACATGACTAATGTAGAAATATATTTAATAGTATTGTACATATATAACCTATATCAGATTGCTTGCTGACTTGGAAAGGGGGAGGAAGAGAAAGGGGAAAGAAAGAATAGAAATTAAAATCTTATAGAAGTAAATGTTCAAAACTAAAAAAAAAAAAAGGTTAAAAAAAGTCAATGAATCAACATACACTTATTAAGTGCCAATTAGCGGCACTCCACTAGTGATACAAATAAAAATTAAACAGCCTCTGTCTTCAAAAAATGAGACCACAAGTTCATAGAAAATATATATAGTAAAAGTAGAGAGAATTCATTCAAATCTTGGAACATAGCAAATGACGAGGGGTGGAAGGTTGTAGCTAAGAAATAGGAAGAAAGCCCAGTTTGGGTGGTTGGAAGAGTGAGGGAAAGGAAGTAATGCTCAATGAGGCTAAAAAAAAAATTAGGTTGGATAGGGGTCTCAAAGTAAACAGAGGAATTTATAATTTATCCTCAGAGCAATAAAAAGTCACTGGAGTTGTCCCAGATTTGCAGCTTCGCCAGATTTTCCCCTTAAGAAAATTATTTTGGCAATAATGTGTAGGATGGATAGTGGGGTAGAATAACCAATTAGGACAGGTGATAAGGATGAGAACCAAGGTAGTAAGTAAACAGAAGGTTTTATGGGGAAGACATGTTTTGAAGATAGAAACAAGATTTGATCATTAACTGCAGAAGTCTAGGATAATACCAAGCCAGCATCTCTAATTTATGATAAAAATTCAATAGAAATCTGTCTTCCTCATCTCTACATTTGTTCCTCAGGCAGGACCCCATTTGGAGTTTTCTTGTTTTTTTGATAAAGATACGGAAATGGTTTCACATTTCCTTCTCCAGCTCATTTATAGATGAGGGAACTGAGGCATACAGGGTTAAATGACTTATCTGGGTCACACATCTACTAAGTTTGGAGTAAGGCTGGATTTGAACTTGGCTCTTTTTGACTTCAGACCCATTGCTTATCCATCTGGAGGTTTCTCCTTCTTTGGCTTGATGCTGTAAAAAGATGCTGAAATCTGGACTTGGGAGCCTAAGGTTCAGGTTCTGACATAATCATTTGCTGACTCTGTGACTTTGGCCCAGTTACTGTCACTTGAACCACTCTGATCTTTGGGGATCGTTATCATTAGGAAAAATTGTGTCTGATTCTTCATGAATAAGTCTCCCTGATTCCAGGCCTGATATATCTAGCTTCTCTTTAGTGATACCCCTAACTAAAATTTAATTAAGTTTGGCTGATTAATTGATGTCTTCTGATATTCACTGAGGGAAGTACACTGGTGAGGACTCAGAGGCAATGCTATTAGAAATACCTCCCACATCACAACATAGCATTCTCACTGCCTTTGCTATTGTTTGCTTGCATTTTGTTTTCTTTCTCAGTTTTTTTCTTCTTTCTTAATCTGATTTTTCTTGTGCAGAAAGATAACTGTATAACTATGTATACATATATTGGATTTAACATATATTTTAACATATTTAACATGTATTGAACTACCTGCCAGCTAGGGGAGGGGGGAAGGGAAAGGAGGGGAAAATTTGGAACAAAAAGTTTTGCAAGGGTCAATGTTGAAAAATTACTCATGCATATGTTTTGTAAATAAAAAGCTTTAACAAAAAAAATACTTCCCACTCTTAGACCTCCCCTAGAACTCTAGGAGGATAAAAAGGAAGGAAAAAATAATTCAGTAGAACTAATAAACTTTGGACAGAAAAATGCCATCTGCATCCAGAAAAAGAACTTATAGAGACTGAATATAAATCAACACATGCTATGTTAACTTCTTTTTTTCTGTTTTGTTTTCCTGTTGTGGTTTTTCCTTTTTGTTCAGATTCTTCTTTCCTAACATGATTTCCAATATGACTCATAAACATAAACAATTTCTGTTTGCCTAGGAGGCAGATAGGTGGCTGAATAGTCAGAGTGTTGGGTCTGGAATCAGGAAGACCTTCGTTTAAATGTGACTGCAGATATTTACCAGCTGTGTAAGCCTGGACCCTTTTCCAGGAGAAAAGGAAATGGCAAATCACTCAGCAGCTTTGCTAAGAAATGGGGGGCATCTAGATGGCACAGTGGATACAGGACAGGAGGATCTGAACTCAAATCCAGGCTCAAATATTCAACACTAGCTGTATGATCCTAGGCAAGTCACTTAACCCCAATTACCTCAAAAAGAAAAAAAAAAAAGGAATTCCCATGGATAGCATGCAGCATGGTCCATGAGTTCATGAAGAATGAGGTACAACTTTTCCTAATGTAGCTTCCATGATTACTTTTTTTTTTGCTCTCATCATACTGTTGAATCATATCAAACTTGTAATCCATTTCCCCTTCCTCTTCCCAATCTTTTTCAGACAAATTGCTGTCTAACCAGCTTTGCCCACTTTATACTTAAAAGACTGATTTTTGCATCCAAATGTAAACATTTTTTTTTCTCATTGAATTTCAACTTATTAGATCCAGCCTAGTACTCTTGCCTATGAATATTCTTTTGAAAACTGACTCTGGCATCCACTGTGCCAGTCATTTCCCCAATCTTTATGTTATCTGCAAATTATTTTGAACATACTATCTATGCTTTTACCCAAGTCAGTGATAAAAATATTCAAAAGCACAGGGCCAAGCACAAATCCCTGGAATAACCTACTGGCAATCTCCTGCTTTGTTGACATTGAACCCATCAACAACTACTATTTGAGCTCAGCCATTCCACCAGTTCTAAATTCATCTAGTCAATAAACATTTATTAAGCTCCTACTGTATACCAGACACATTTCTTCATCTACTCCACAAGAACTTTGTAAATTTATGGATAATGCTTATGAAAAAAATTTCAATTAACCTATGAGCACATATAGAATGTCCCCAAAAAGGAAGGTGGGGAAGGAAGAGCAGAAACAAGAGAAATGTTCACAAACTGGGCCAATATAGCAAGCAGAAGATTATCAGCTGGATAAACAAAAATCATCAAATAGCACTTATCAGGGTTCTAGTTTCAGCAAGAAATTTACAGTGTTTGTTATGCTTAATAAGCACATTTTGAAGCTTAGAGTTGTGGGTCTGATCCCACTGTCCTTGCCTTGTTCTAGCAGATGAGTTACAGCTGTAGACAGCTTCCACCATACCACGGTCATCTCTTGAATAAAAGACAGCTGTGGGGGTGATAGTTAGCATCATGAATAATACTTATATTAGAGTCCTTAATTTTCTTCTTTTATCAAGTTGAAGTTACCATATATCTAACTATAAGTTTCAGAAATACAACAATGATTAACAACCTTGGCTCAGTGATATCTGAGGGCATAAACAAAGTTGTCAAGAGTTTTCATAAAATTTCTTGAACAAGATAAAGTTAAATGTATTCATTTTTTTGAACTCCATTTGCTTTATGTAAATTTTTTTCAGGGCAAGAGAGTGGAAGAATCAAATAAATAACTCAAGAAAAGAGATTCCACAGAATGTAGGATTGGAAACCATTGTCTAAATATTGATAGTTAACCAGAAGGTTGTAAATGAGCACAGATGAACCCTTAAGGATTTTTAAATTTTTAATTGAAAATTAAAATATATATTTCAGAATCAGAGTATTTAGAGGGCTGCTAGGTAACACAATGAATACAATGCTGGGTCTGGAATCAGGAATCTGAGTTTAAATCCAGCCTCAGATAGTTGACACTCACTTTCCTCATCCATAATATAGGGATAAAAATAGCACCTACCTCCTAGAGTTCTTTTGATGATGAAATGAGATTTTATATATATATATATATATATATATATATATATATATATATATATGTATATATGTATATATGCATGTATGTAATTTGCTTTGTGTACCTAAAAGCATGATATAAGTGCTAGCTACTACCACTTTGTTTATAATTTACTTTTACCTAAAGAAACAAATTTGAGCTTGATGTCAGGGGAAATTTCCTAACAATTAGAGCTATCCAGAAGTTGAATGAGCTTATGGGAAGTAGTAGGTTCTTCCTTAATGAAGATATTCAAACAAAATTACTGAGCATTTGTGGAGTATATTACAATCAATCATGAATAAGAATTTATTAAATATTTACTATACACTAGACTGTTCTAGGCACTGACAATATAAAGAAAAAAATAAAATAGTTCCTACCTTTAAGGAAATTATAGTCTAATACTAAGACAACAAATATACATATAGATACATACATGATACCAGTAACTGGTAGAAGTGGGAGAGGGGCAATTTAGAAAATTTAGAAATAATATGATGCTTGAGTGCGTCTTGAAGGGAACTAGAGACTCCAGAAGCCAAGATGAGAAAGGAGCCAGGCATGAAAGACAACCAATATTAAGATGCAGAGATACAGGAGGTGGTGCAGGTGAAGAAGAACAAGTTGGATAAAGGATTCTTGTTCTCGTATTAGCTGGAAGATATAATTTTGGAATTTACTTTCAGCTCTGAGATTCTGTGACTCTCTTTTGAATTCTGGTGGTTTACGTGCATTTCCCATTGCTATTGGATCCTTGATGGCAATGAGTTATCCATCTCTGAACTCATAGCTGAGTATAGTGTTTTGTATATAGTAGGTACTTAATAAATGTTTGTTGATTTTATTTAAATGGTTAAGCTATGACAGAAGTTATCTGGGATGTATTTTTGGCCATAATTTTTTCTAAATATGCTAAGGCATAACAGATGCCTTATATCCATCAACAATGGAATCATGGATCCTTGAAATATATATACTCACCTAAATTTATATACATTTAGATATGATGATAAGATTCAAATATTAGTTGCACATATGTACATGCACACATACATTTCTCTAGATCTAGTTTTGCCTAAAACTATTAAATTGTTCTTCAAAAATTAGACAAAAGTACATTATAAGTGATAATTAGTTTCATAGGAACAATGCTATAAATTGAAGATATGTATTTGTACAGTCCAAGTCCTGACAGAAAAGCTCATCAGGTCTTTACAGAAACCATAATCATCTTGATAGTGCTATCAGTTCCTTCCTTTCCTTCAACTCCTACCCACAGCTTCCCTTTACCCCCTGGGTTTCTCAATAGGTAGGCTCAATAAGAAAGAAAAAGATTAACTAGCGCATATGTCTCTCCATGTTTTAAAAGTGTACTGAGTATATCTGGAAATCAAGAGACTTTGGTCAAGATTGTTTCAACATTTGATAGATAAAGGAGAGAGAGAGAGAGAGAGAGAGAGAGAGAGAGAGAGAGAGAGAGAGAGAGAGAGAGAGAGAGAAAGAGAGAAAGAGGAGAGAGAGAGAAAGGAGAGAGAGAGAGAGAGAGAAAGGAGAGAGAGAGAGAGAGAGAGAGAGAGAGAGAGAGAGAGAGAGAGAGAGAGAGAGAGAGAGAGAGAGAAGAGAGAGAGAGAGAGAGAGAGAGAGAGAGAGAGAGAGAGAGAGAGAGAGAGAGAGAGAGAGAGAGAGAGAGAGAGAGAGAGAGAGAAAGAGAGAGAGAGAGAGAGAGAGAGCGCCACATCTCTTCATCTTTTCCACAAGAACTTTGTAAATTTATGGATAATACTTGTGAAAAAATTTCAATTAACCCATGAGCACATATAGAATGTCCCCAAAAAGGAAGATGGAGAAGGAAGAGCAGAAATAAGAGAAATGTTCACAAACTGGGCCAATAAATAGATGGATAAGGACTCTATTGGGCATTTATTATAAGCCAGGAACTGTACTAAATGCATCAGAAATTCAAATAAAAACTTGGTAGACTTCCCACTTACATGAGCTTACATGCTAATGGGAGAGACAACACATAAAGGCGTGTTGGAAAAAGGAGGGAGTTACATGGAATATCAAGTAAATTACATTACTAATAGATCTGATTACAATTCTTTGACAGTTTGATGAAAAAAAATGCTATTCAAAGCAACATTATACCAAGCATTCTGCTAAGTGTTGGAGATACAAAGAAAGGCAAAGAATCCCTACAACCAAAAAGCTTACAATCTAACAGGGGAAGCAATATGCAACCATCAAAGGAAACTGCTAAAAGGCCAGAATCTTTACATGGCAAAACATCTTTGCTCTGAACTTCATGTATTTCTCACTGACTCTTGTGTCTGACAATTGGTCCAACTGCTCATTTTTTTTTGACATTCTAGTTATTTAAAAAAACTTATTTGTTCATCTTGTCTGTTCTAGGTTATATTTTTGGTAGCCATTCCTATTTGTTCCTTCCAATGTGACATCTTGGCTTCATTTCCTGGCATTATTATTCCTAGTTCCTAATCGAACCAATATGGCCCTCAATGCTACACTATAAAAAATTAGGATCATATATTCTACAAATGAGTAGTTAACTAACATTAGACACCTATAGATAAACTCTCAGATAGTTTTCTATCTGAACTATTTACTTTGATTATTTTTGTGGGAACTAAAAGATCACCATAGTAGGCTGTTCCAAATAAGTAGCTAATCTTGCAGCATCCAATCTTTTACTTTCCTTTTGCTCTTTATCTACCCTACCATTCATCAATCCTTGTTCCACTAGGGCAGTTAGACCCTAAACTCTATAACCTGATTCCTTGAACAATTCATTTTCTGATCTTTAAGAAAAGGGGGAAGTGTTCAAGGTCAAAACCAGGGCTATCTTGGGCTCCCAAAATAAGTCACCTAGTCACCAAGATAAGTGATGACCCAGAAAATCAAACCTGGAAAATTGCAAGAAAACATCAGCATTCCATTACTAATGTCCTAATAATCTAGTCACAGGAGTCCTCAAACTACAGCCCCAGGCTAGATGCGGCAACTGAAGATGATTATCCCCTTCACCCAGGCTATGAAGTTTCTTTATTTAAAGGCTTACAAAACAAAGTTTCTGTTTTTACTATAGTTCGGCCCTCTAACAGTCTGAGGGACAGTGAACTGGCCCCCTATTTAAAAAGTTTGAGGACCCCTGAGATTCTAAAACCTTTGTTACATCCTAGGAGGGGAATGGTATCTGATTCCCTGATCAACTATTTCTTTTAAGACACAAGACTATGTGGGAATATTTCAGTTCATCATTAGAACAAAGCCATGAAAAGCTACCTGATGTCACTTGGCAACTGATCCAGAGCTTTATGCATGTCTAGCTAGTTTGGGGACAGTTAAGTGGATCAGTGGATAGAGCACTAGGCTTGGAGTCAGGACAGATGCATCTTTCCGAGTTCAAATATAGCCTCAGATATTTCCTAGTCATGTAACTTTGAGCAAGTCACTTAATCCTGTTTGCCTCAGTTCCTCCTCTGTAAATTGAGCTGGAAAAAAAAAAAAGGCAAACCATTTTCTGCCAAGAAAATCCCAAGTCAGACATGACTGAACAGAGGCATATACAAATAAAATGACTTACTGGGGATCACACAGCTAATAAGTGTCTAAGGCCAGATGTGAACTTAAGAGCTTCCTAACTCTAGGTTCAGCACTCTGTCCACTGCATCACCTAGCTGCTGATAGTGAATCAGATGTTCTACAAAATGTTGAAGGAGGTTGTTCTCCAGAAAGCAAAAAATTCTAAAAACAAACAAACAAACAAACAACAACAACCAAAAAAAAAAAAAAAAACAATTAAGCTAGGGCATTACAATACTCAAAACAGAATGAGATCTCCTGGACTTTAGGAAAATCTCACATCTGTATTCATTTTTATCTTTCTTCAGATGATATCACTAGCTTTCTGCTTTCCAACTACAGATGCCTGCTTATTTATTTTTTAATTTATTGCAATAATAATAATAATAATAGTAATAATAATAAAGCCTGAGTTAGGTAGGAGAATACTCTATTGGGTTTAAGTCTTGGTTCTGACACCAGCTATGGGACATTGGATAAAGCACCCTTTCAGCTTCAATTTCCTCATCTCTAAAATGTGGATCATAATATCTTAATGAATTCCTCATAGGACTGCTGTGAGGTCCAGATGAAATAATATATTTAAAACACAAATTTTAAAGTGTTATAAAGTCAGCTATTATTTTTTATCATGATTCTAAGGACCACAGAGAACTCTTAGTTTCCTTCAAGATAACTCAAACACTGTCTTCTACATTAAGATTTTCCTGATACACTTATTCCAGCTACTTTCTAGTGCTTTCCTATCAAAATGACCTTGCATTTTTGTATTTAACCTGTATATATTCATTCATGTATATATAGCTTCCCTTAAAATATAAGCTTTTTGAGGACAAGGAGTGTTTCATTTTTGTCTTTGTATTTTCAGCATCTAGAGGAGTGTCTGGTAGTAAATCAGTCAGTCAAAAAATATTTATTGAGTGCCATCTATGTGCCAGGCATTGTACAAAGCACCGAGGATAAAAAAAAGAAATGAAAAATATATTCCCTGTTCTTAAGGAGCTCACTGTCTCTTAGGGGAAACACTATGAAAACAGTCATATATAAATAAGTTGGTTACAAGATAATTTGAAAGTACTTTAATAAAGCTTATTAATTAATTGATAGACCACAATTACCTTAGTCATTCCTAAAACATTTTTATCAGGGAAATAGGAGAAAATATTACTGTATTAACTTAAAGATTTAAAAAAAACTGAATAAGAAGGATAAGTTATTTCCCCAAGGTCATTATGAGAACCTATCCTTGAACCAGAGTCATTATTCTATCTAGTAGTATCAGTATCTAGTAGTAGTATCTGTGATAGTCATGATAAAGAAAATATCAATGAATTTTATGGAATTAGCTAATAAAAGTAAGGAAAGGAGGTATCAAGAGGAATCCATTTGTAAGAGACATACTGTTTTCTAAAATAATTTTTTTTATTCTAAATTTAGTGAACATCAAAAAAAAAAAAAAGAACATTTCCATAAACAATGAATAAATATAGGGAAAAGGAAATTCAGTAAAGCTTATCAAGACTTCAAGGTTTAATAGTATATACTTTAATAGTATAGTACATTCATACTTCCCTGCCTCTTCTAAGAAGGGAAAGAGATAGATTTTCTCATTTGTTTGCTAAGGAAAAGCTTTTCATTCAACATCATTTGGTTTTGTTTTTTGGGTTTGGGGGAGTTTTTTTGCGGGGGAGTTGACCTTTCTTTGAATTTATTGTAATAACTATGTGAATTGTTTTCCTGGTTCTGCTTATTTCACCCTGCATCAGTTCATATAAGTCTTCCAATACTTCTCTAAATTCTTTACATTCCCAGTTTCTTACAAAACAGTAATATTCTATTATATACAAGCACTACAATTTGATTAACCATTTCCCAATAAATAGGCCTTTATTTCCAATTCTTTTACTACTGAAACAAGAATTGCTACAATATTGGTGTATATGAAACCTTTCTTTCTATCTTCTATCCCCTTTGGAAATACGATTAGACATAGTGCTTTGAGTCAAAAAATTTGCATACTTTAGTAATTTTTAGAATTATTTCAAATTGTATCCTATAGAGATAGACAAATTCATATTTCCACCAATAATATACTGATGTTTGTTTTTCCCTAATCCTTCCAGCACCATTTTCATTATCATCTTTACTAATTTTCTGAGTGTGAATGGAAAATCAAATGCTGTTTTAATATGCTTTTCTCTTATTATTGATTTGGAGTATCTTTCACATTTGTTAGTAGTTTGCACTTCTAGGAATTGTTTGTTCATATCCTTCAAACACTTATTAGAATTTGGCTCTTAGTCATATATGTCTGTATTAGTTCTCTATGTATATTTGATATTACATCTTTTTTGAAGAAATATGAAACAAAGATGATTTTTCCCCATTTGGCAATCTCCTTTCTTATCTCAGTTGTATTAATTTTGTTTGTGGAAAATTTCAGGTAACTGAAGTTATCTGTTACATTTTCTATAGCTATATCAGGGATGGAGAATATCAAGACTATGAGCCATATGAGGCTCATAAAATTATTTGTTAAGGCAACCACAAGCAATGATGAGTGGGGAAAAAAACTAGATACAACAATCTTCCACTATTTGAGTTCTATAACTTGATAATTTTGTATGGCCCTCAAGTGATGTTATAAATATCCAAATAGCCCTTGGTAGAAAAAAAAGGTTTCTAACCCTTGAGCTTTACGATCCTAGCAAGTATTCTAACCTTCCCAGGCCTCAATTTTCTTATATATAAAATGAGAAACTTAAATTCAATGATCTTTTTTAAGTTACAACAAGCTTGAAATCTATGGACCTATATTCTTTTGTAATAGTTTTATCCCTTGTTTGGTTAAGAACTTTCCCCTGACCACAACATAGCATTTTCCACTCTTTCTGTTATTGTTTGATTGCATTTTTGTTTTCTTCTCAGGTTTTTTTATCTTTTTAGATCGGATTTTTCTTGTGCAGCAACATAACTGTATAAATATGTTATACATATATTGGATTTAACATATACTTTTAACATATTTAACATGTATTGGACTACCTGCCATCTAGGGAAGGGGGTGTGGGGAAGGAGGGGAAAAATTGAAACAGAAGGTTTGGCAAGGGTCAATGTTGAAAAATTACCCATTTATATGTTTTGTAAATAAAAGCCTATAATAATAAAATAAAAAAAGAACTTTCCCCTGAACTATAGCTGTGAAAGGTAGCTGATCTCATTCTTTTCTAATTGTTTGTAATATTTTATTTAATATTTATGTAGCATATCCATTTTAAACTTATTGTGGTATATGGTATAAGATGTTGATCTAGGTTTCATTTCTATCAGACTGTTTTCTTGTTTTTCCAACAATTCTTATCAAGAAGCTTTGCTTTCATTTGCCTCATGCTCATTATTATCTCTTTATTATGAAATAATGTAAACAGCACCAGATTTGTGTTATGTTATTTTGAATATGTACTTTGTGATAATAGGTTAAGATGGGGGAAAGATGAAACATTAAAAATTTGGAAGACAAAAAGAAATTGAGAAGGGGATGTAGTCAGAGAAATTGTTTTATTCTCTTTTTAAATTTAATGTACACTTTTAAAATGTGTATGTAACACATATGTAACATGTTCATAGTTTCATGTAAAATTCTTTTTTGAACTTTATTACAATTTTTACTGATGATTGTTAAATTCATAATAAAAAAGGAAAATTTTTAAAAGAACAATTTGGGAGTTTTTCTCCTACAACCCAATGGGTTCTTTGTTGGGCAATCAATTGTAAAAGTTAATTCTCATGTACTAATGACATCAGTGGGGAGGAGTAAAGCAAATAAGCATTTATTAAATGTCAACTATGTGCTACGCACTGTGTTATGGCCTTTACAAATATTATCTCATTAGAGCAGGTTTCCTTCCCACATCTCTAGGAAGACATTCCTTTCTTCCAAAAAAAGAGAAGAGAAGTGTTAACATGCTAATGTAAACTTGTTTGACTGGAACTATCTTATCTGCTGAAAAGAAGAGCTCATAACTGATAACTAGGAAGCAAAATCTGGAAAGAAGGTAAACTACATAATAACATCAAGATAATGGTACTACAGAGTGAATGAGTCCTCTTTTTTCTCTGTTAATTCATAGCAGCAAATTTGTAGAGAATAATGAATGATATAAATCTCCCCCTTTTAATGTAAAGGTCATTAAAATTTTGATTTGGTGATAATAGGATAGAAAGTGGTTATTCTGCAACCAGTGAAAGTAACATCCAGGCCACAATTTATTAGGAATGGTTTCCACATGTTAGAGCAAGAATAAAAAACTGGCTGTAGTTTTATATAACTTTTATTTAATTGGCTTTTACACAGGAAAATCCAACAACAGAAGGGACATTAGTAAAGTTATCCAGCCTCTCTCTCCTGTCTTCTGAGCTGATGCATAATTAAAATTGAAATCAATATATCTTGCATCAGCACAGAAAAAAAATCTATGATGAACGCCATAGGTTTCCATAGTTTTTCACCTCTTTCACTCCTAATGTAAACTACAACATAATTGTTTGGTGACAATTAAGGAGAAAAAAGATAGCTTATTTTTCCTATGACAGGGAAGAGGAACTTTTGTTATTGAAAATGAAGGGTCAGCTAACTGGCACAGTGGAAAAAATGCCAGGTCTGGAATCAGAACCAAAGACTCATCTTGAGTTTAAATCCAGCCTCAGACATTTGCTACATAACCCCGGGCAAGTCACTTAACCTTAACCTCAGTTTCTTCATCTGTAAAATCAAATGGAAAAGGAAATGGCAAACCCTCCAGTATCTTTGCCAAGAAAATCCCAGAAAGGATGATGAAGAGTCAGACGTGAATGAAAAACAACTGAACAACAATGATAAGGAAATAACATACTAACACTTCTTTTCTGGGTATATTCTACTCAGAACTTTTGATGCCCCATTTAGACTCTGGTTTATTTTCAAGATCAAACAACTGGTTAGTGACCAGACTGAGAATAGAAATCAAGTATACTCATCCACATATTTGTCTAACTTCTTAAAAATCCAGGACTATTTTGGGTCTGCTGTCTAAAAGGAAAGAGACATAGGAAGACCCAGATCTTCTCACTGGGAATTGAGTATTTAAGGGAGTAGCCCCACTCATAAAATTATGTGAAATGGTGAAACATATAAATAGACACATAGGCATCCACATGAGCCAGATTGTCCAGGAACCGAAGGTACACCCTTGGGAACATCAGGCACTTTGGAAGCTACATAAAGCTGATACTTCTTTATTCCTGAGGCAGTAACTTGAGCAATGGAAGGATGGCTCAATTTTCCCATTGCGCTGGAGTGTGAGAAAACAGTCTGTTCTAATCATTAGAGGAATAAAGACAAAGACCTATTATGGAAGAGTCTTGAAGAACATAGGAAAAGACATGGGAGAATCTGACATACAAAAGAAATACAACTGATACCAGAGGACCCCCAGGGGCAGCCTCCACGGTCCAAATCTTGGATGAATCAATTGGGATTCCTCTGAAGAAGAATGATCAGAGTTGCCTAATGTGGATAATCCACCCCTCTGCTGGACAGGACACAGAGAAGGAAGTTCAGTGCAGCTGCTGGACAATCAGCAAGAGCAGCCACTGCTAATTACTAACCCATCAGGGTTATTCATTAAGGCAGTGAGAAAGACACTGGATGCTAGTGAATTTTCTTCCAGGCCACTTATTCACAACAGTTATTGCACTGGAATATGGCAGTGGATTTGTTGGTAAAGATATAGGGCCCACACCAAGGATCCAACAGAATTTCTATATTGTTGATGATTTGAGGAAATATATTCTTTTCCATTCCTATGTGTAATAATTGTATTTCCCTCTGCTTTCTTTCCATAGGAAAGAAATTTCCTGGAGTCTGGAAGACTTCTCCTCTATTTTGGTGGGAAGGAGAAAAAAGGAAGACACAGACAAGGACCCAATATTGAGTGTGTATTTTGTATTATTTGTGCATAGGGTTATGGGAGCCAGTGGAAGAAGAATACTTCTGTGATGTATTCATGGAGGAAATCGTGTGAACTGGTCCCAGATTCTGCTTATTAGAATATACTCAAAAGTTTTAAGGCAAATTCTGGAGAACAATTTGGAACTATGCCCCAAGACCCTATAAAACTGCACACATACCCTTGATCTGGCAGTGTCACTACTGGGTCTGTATCCCAAAAGATAATAAAAGAGGGGAAAGGACCCACATATGCAAAAATATTTATAGTAGCTCTTTTTGAGGTGGCAAAGAATTGGAAATTGAGTGGATACTCATCTATTGGGGAATGCCTGAATAAGTTATGATATATTAATGTAATAGACTATTATTGTTCTATAAGAAATATGTGGAAATTTATTTCAGAAAAGCATGGGAAAGACTTAAATGAAATGAGTGAAGTGAGCAGAACTAGGAGAACATTGAACACGAAAACAGCAAGCCTGTTTGATGATCAACTATAATAGACTTCTCAGCAATATAGTAATCCAATGGACTTGGGATGGAAAATACAGAGAAAAAATGATGAAGACTGAATGCAGTCAAAGCATACTATTTCCACCTTTTTTGTTTGTTTTTTTCCTTTCTCATGGTTATTTCCTTTATTGGTTTTTCTTTCATATGACTAATGTGGAAATATGTTTTAAATGATTGTACATGTATAATCTATATCAGATTGCTTGCTATCTTGGGAAGGGGGTGGAAAGTAAAGAAAGGAGCACAAAAAAAATTTGGAATTCAAAATCTTACAAAAATGAATGTTGAAAATTATCTTTACATATAATTGGAAAATAAAATGGTATCATGTTAAAAAAAAGTTTTAAGACAAAGTTTTTTTTGCTATTAATTAAAAGACTCCAGTCCTGTCCTCTATGCACTGTACCACCTCATTACCCAAAATATTTATAAAGCACCTAATATGTTCCAATAAATGTGCTGAGTACACAAATATAAAAAAGAAAGACAATGTCTGCTAAAAGAGACTTACCATTCATTCTAATGGACAAATACAACATATACAAGGAATCTCAAAGGAGTAAATTGGGAAGAGAGAAGAGATACCAAAATGGAAATGTTTAAAGGAGGACAACTAGATGGGAAATGAAATGGCAGATTCAAGTGGTCTCCTTAAATGGAGATTTCAGGGGAAGTTCTTCATTCCTCCCTTCAAACAGAGGGACAGAAAGTACTAACTAAATGTGAATACCAAGATTGAAGTATCTTGCAGAATGGTGATGTTCCTGGAGTGTGATGGAGAAATCCAGAGTACATACAGCCAGATGTGGTACAATGTTAAATATGTCGGCTTTAGAATCAAAAGATAAAAGTTAATCTTTTCTCTGAAACATATGATCTTGGTCTAATCATTTAAATTCTCTTGATTTCCATTCCCCCATCTGTAAAATAAGAAACAGAACTAGATAACTTCTAAGATTCCTCCCAATTCTAGCTCTATGTTCTTAACTCCTCATTCCACACATGCAGAAAGTGAATACCAGAACTGTAGAATGGCTTGTCTCATCCTAGGAGGGAAAGGTTATCCAATACCTAGATCTCAATCAACCATTTCCTTTTAAGATACAAGGGTGGATGTGGTTGACTCATCATCACGAAGAAGCCATGAAGTTACCTGCTATCACATGGCAGCTTATTCCCTTCTAAATGACTGTCCCAAACTTTATGAACTCCTCATGAGTACTGATTCTCTGAGCACTGGCTTCCTTTCCAATTCTCTGTTGTCTTTCTCTCTGCATTCTGGCTAATCTATAGAGATCTCCACCCAGCTAGTATCTCTCTTTATGTCTGCTTCCTTGGTTTTGACATCTCATTTCCATCTCTTGGTTACTGACTCACCTTAACAACCCAGCTAGAGCTGTTAAGTGACTTGCCTCCTGTGTGTGACATTAACAGCAGAAACAAGATTCAAACCCAAACAAGACTTCAGAACCCAAGATTTTTCTGAGGCAAATACCTGTTCTGTTTGTCAGGTCTCTGGTTCCTACAGGGAATCCATCAACCCAACTGATCCATCAACAAATATATTGAGTTCCTACTATATTCTAGGCAGATACACGCATTAAAAAAAAGTGAAATAGACCCTTTTCTCAAAGAACCTACCTTCTAGTGGAGGAAAGAACATGAAAATAAATGGATATATGAGATACATATTGAATTGACACATATTCACCTGAGAGGGGAAATCACAGCTGCCAAGGAATTTAAGAGGTAGGTTTCCATACACAGTGGACAGACAGTTTGAAGGTACAGAAAAGGGAGATGGAACAGTATGTTTAAGAAATGGCAAATGGGCTTGTAGAGTTAATAAAGGAAGATTATAAGTAACAAGACTGGAAAAGTAAGAAGGAGACAGGTATGTAGATTGTAAAGGAAATCATGCTGAGGGAAAAGGGCATGGTCCAGGCACTACAGGGGTCCTCAAACTTTTTAAATAGGGGGCCGGTTCACTGTCCCTCAGACTGTTGGAGGGCCGGACTATAGTAAAAACAAAAGCTTTGTTTTGTGGGCCTTTAAATAAAGAAACTTCATAGCCCTGGGTGAGAGGGATAAATGTCCTCAGCTGCCAAATCTGGCCCATAGGCTGTAGTTTGAGGATCCCTGGACCCAGGCTATCATTGAAAAGTTTAACTAGTATTCCAAAATAAGGTCAAGGCCAAAGGATATATGGAAATCAGTAAATCCAGAGAGTTAGGCAAGAGTTATGGAATGGAGTTAGGGACATAAGTAAGAGCTGCTGTAAAGGAGCATCAGGGCAGAATTGTTCTCGAAGCACTAAAGGAAACCTGGAAACCTCCATTAAGTGTTAGCAAATGAGTTTGTCTCCCATGAATACTCCACCCAAAAGTCATTGTTTTATGGTGTCATTGTACTAACCAGAGTTCTTCCTCCCTCAGATATAGTGTGGCTTTGGGACCAGGTATCCCTATCTCACAAGATTATTGCATCAATGAAGTCCCACTTTACCCCCATTTCTAGCCCATCTGATATTTCCTTTTTGGGAGGAGATAAAAGAAAATGACAAATTGCAGTGATCTATTTCAGGTCACCCTTACAATAGAGACATAGCATTTTCCTCTTTTTGAAATCTTGTCCTTATAGTCAATTCACAGAACTTTATGCTTTCTTCTCTCCTTTGTCCCTTTTCCTTTGTCCTTCAGTTGCTCAAATCTGCATTACTCTCATCATAGTTCTCTGATCCCAACCAACCATGCTCACTATCTACTCCAAGTTTATTTTACTTAACCAAAAATGAGCTCCCATTGTTGTACAACCTTTTGTTCTTCTCTGATCAAATCTCTATCCCACACTCCCTAAAATGGCTTTTCCAAAATTTCTTTCCTAAAGCCCTTTCTGATTTCTCATATAATGGTGTAGGTACATCAGTACCATCCTGATCTCAGCCTATAGCCTTGACTCATATTTCACTAGAAAAAAATAGTCATCAAACTCCTTTTTTCCCCACTTTAATACATCAAATTCTCTCAACATTACCCTCCACTCTCTCTTCCTCGGCTTTAGTCTTAGAGCGGCTGATACTAACTTCTCAACTTGTGCCTGCTAATCCTTTCGTCCCCTCAGCATATTTATTTTATTATAGTCTCTCATTCCCTGATTTTCAATCTCTTATTCACTTACCCCTTCACTACTGTTTACAAACTGAACAAATCTCCTCCATCTATAAGGAAAAACAAAACAAAACAAAATAAAATAAAAATCCAAAAAACAAAACCAATCCCACTTTTATGTGATCCTATCATTTCTGCAAAGTATTATCTTAGACTTCACCTCTGTTCATGTGAGTCCTAGAAAAGTTGTTTTTACTAGTCTCTTCTACTATTTCACCTCACTATTTTTCAAGCCCCTTTCAATATGGCTCCTGACTCCATCATTCAAATGAAATTTTAAGATTATCAGTTATCTCTTATCTGCCAAGTCTAATGGCCTTTTCTAAGTCCTCATTCTTCTTGATATCTCAGTATTTGACAACTCCTAGACACATTTGCCTTACTAATCTTTGTGATATTATCCTCTCTCCAGATTCCTCTCCTACTTATCTGGCCATATTCAGTGATATTTTTTTTTTCTGTATTATCATTCATGTCTCATCCTCTAAACATGGGTATGCCTTCAGGCTCTGTCCAGGGTCTCCTTAGTTCCATGGGTTCATGGCTGTGATCTCTATACAAATGACTCCCAGATCTAACTACTCTACCCTAGTGTCTCTCCAAAACTTCAGGCCTGGATCATGAACTACCTATTGTATAAATTTAAGTGAATATTTTATTTATTTATTTACTCATTTGTTTGTTTGTTTGTTTTGCTGAGGCAATTGGAGTTAAGTGATTTGCCCAGTGTCACACAGGTTTGAGATCACATTTGAACTCAGGTCCTACTGACTTCAGGGCTGGTGCAACTGAATATATTATAGACAATTCAAATTCAATATGTTTAATATAGAATTCATTATCTTTCATCCCAAATCCTATCTTCTTTTCAATCTCCCATTTTTGTTTCTTCCAGTCATCCAGACTCACAACTTGGAGTCATCTTCTAGAAGACCTAGGCTCTTGGAAAGTGAAGACTTTATCACTCTTGTATATTTATCCTTAGCATCTAAAGTACTACCTGCCATAGTAGACATTTAGTAAATATGTGCTGATTGACAGAATGATCCTTATCCATCCTTTTCCCTCATTCTCCAGATTCAAAAAGTTGCCAAGTCCTGTTGATTCAACCTTTACAATATCTTTCACATAAATCACCTCACCACTAACATGTCCCACATCCCAATTCAGTTTCTCATCCCATTTCACCTGAACTATTGCAATCCTCTCTTAATTGGTTTCCCTGTCTCAAGTTTCTTTCTTCTCCAATCTATTTTCCAAATAGCTGCCATATTCCTAAAATGGATATGGGACATATCATTTCCCTTTTTAAGATGCTCCATGGGTTTCTTTTTGCTTCTAAGATAAAATACAAACCTGTCTGTTTGTCATTTAAAACAATTCACCATCTGACTCCTGCCTACTTTTCTAGGCTTATTGTATATTTCTCTCCTTCACATTTTTACAATCCATTCACATTGGCCATTATATTTCCCATTCATGACATTCTATCTCATTTCCATCCCTTAAATAGACTATCTCCAGGCCTTCCTCCTGCCCTCTGCATCTTAGAATCATTAACTTCCTTAATTTAAATACTACCTCATACATAGGCTTATCCTGATTTCCCCAGCTGCTAGTGCTTTCCTTCTCCCTCTGGAAAATACTTTGTACTATTTGTTTTCTTTTTCTCAACAACAACAACAAAAAATGATGGGATATGACTCTGTGGACAGGAACTATTTTATTTCTGCCTTTGTAACTCCAACATCTAACTCAGTTTCTCACCCACAGTAAGTGCTTTAAAAATGCTTCTTGAATGAATAAATGATTGAATTAAAGATGAGACCAACTGAAGGAAGAGAGATTAGTTAAGAATCTGTTACATTATACAAGAAGAGTAGCAGTGAGATTCTAAACTAAGAAATATTAGCAGGGGTAGAAGCAAGTGATATGAAAATAATAAGGCAAGATCTTAAAGACTGAATGTGTTTGATGAGGATATGGATCAGATAGAGAAAATAAATCAAATCAAAAGTGATATCACTGTAGTTATGACTGATAAGAAGATGGTGCCATCAACAGAAAGAATAACTAGGAGGAGATGTAGGTCTTGTGTAAAAAATTATAAGTTCCATTTTTTACACATGGAATTTGAGTTGCCAATACAATTTTTCTAGCTATATCCTACTGGAGATGTGTCCCTCTCAAGGGAGAAATGAATTTGAATATAAATTATATACATATATGTAAAAATGTATATTATGTATATATTTATGGGTAAGGTTCCTCTTTCACTATAATTAATCAATCAAGATATTGATAAAGTTTTAGACACATGAATAAAATTGCTTATGCCTTACAATGTTTTTACAAAATATGAATCTCTTTTTTAAGTCAAAAAAGAAATTGATGTGACTGGCCAACACAAATAGTCACACCCATTGAGCTAACTCAAAATACCAACCCCTTTATCAATGAGTTCAGTTGAGACAGTCCATCCAAGTGAATAAAGTTCTGAAGTTGAAGATTCCAATTAGTGTTGAACATAGTGGAAGGAAGAAGAAAGTATTTTTTATGCCCTGAAAGTCCTGGTGGACATAAAGGCATGTCATGCTAAGACGTAGTGGTCCTTTCTCTAAAGAAGGACAATAATTGGTGACTCTAAGGTCATCCAAGTGGCATAAGCAGCTATTTTGCTCTTTCCCCCAGACCATCACAGAAGGTCTGGATGACCTAGGATTCAGGAAGGAGTGGAGGTAAGGAAAAAAGGGAAGCAATACAATATAAGTTACCCAACCTTACATCTATTAAATAGGAATGATAATAGCTAGGATTAATTTAGTACTTTTAAGTTTGCAAATTGTTTTGCAAATATTATCTCATTTTATTGTTATAATAAGTCTGAGAGCTACTGCTATTACAATACCTACTTTATAGAAGAGGAAACTAAAACAGAAAAATGTTAAGTGGCTTGTCAGAGTTACACACCTAGGAAACATCTTAGGCTGGATTATGAACTTAAGTCTTCCTGACTCATAGCCCTGCACTTCATCTACTCTATGACCTAGCTAATTCAATAAGAGAGGCTTCTCTCTTTTATCCTACCTTACCATTAAGCTAAGTTCTATGAATGCTAAAATTCAGAATAAGAAGAGAAAGAGTTAAAAAATGATATCTCCTTGGCAAAGGAAGCTAAAGACAACGAGCCTCCCAAAATAGATGGGTTTTTTTCCCATTTGTTTGTAAGCTACATTGGAAGAAAAAGTAGGATCAAAAACAGGTCTAGGACCTCTGCGTAGGGTAGATGGGATGATAACTGACAGCAGAAAAATGTCAGAGATGTTTGTCTTGTTCCTGTTTTTACTGCGAAATTTAACTGGAAATAACAGAACAAAAAAGAATAACAGGAAATCAGTACCTAAGATAAGTAAGGAGATGCTAAGAGAAGACTTAACTTGATGATTTCAAATCATCTGGCCCAGAAGTATGTCCTCAGGTTTTGAGAGACTGGGCAGATGTGATGACTAAGATATTCAATGATATTTGAAAGATCATGAAAAAAAAAAAAAAACAAGAGATACCAATAATTAGAAAAGGACAAATGTTGCTCTAACTTTCCAAAAAGATAAGATGAGACAAGTCAAACTACAAGCTTAACTTCTAATCTGATAATTATTCTAGAGATCATCAAAGAGGTGTTTGCCAACCTTCTAGAAAGTAGTGATTATGAAGAGCCAATATGGTTTCCACAAGAACATATCATGAGATGGCTAGAATGACAGGGAAAGATAATGTGGAATGTTGGAGGGGATGTGGGAAAACAGGGACACTAATACATTGTTGGTGGAATTGTAAACACATCCAACCATTCTGGAGAGCAATCTGGAACTATGCTCAAAAAGTTATCAAGCTGTGCATACCCTTTGATCCAGCAGTGTTTCTACTGGGCTTATATCCCAGAGAAATACTAAAGAAGAGAAAGGGACCTGTATGTGCCAAAATGTTTGTAGCAGCCCTGTTTGTAGTGGCTAGAAGCTGGACAATGAATGGATACCCATCAATTGGAGAATGGTTGGGTAAATTGTGGTATATGAATGTTATGGAATATTATTGTTCTGTAAGGAATGACCAGCAGGATGAATACAGAGGGGACTGGCGAGACTTACATGAACTGATGCTGAGTGAAATGAGCAGAACCAGGAGATCATTATATACCTCAACAACAATACTGTATGAGGATGTATTCTGATGGAAGTGGATCTCTTCGATAAAGAGAGTTAATTCAGATCAAAGATGGACAGAAGCAGCTACACCCAAACAAAGAACACTGGGAAATGAATATAAACTGCTTGCATTTTTGTTTTTCTTCCCGGGTTATTTATACCTTCTGAATCCAATTCTCCCTGTGCAACAAGAGAACTGTTCAGTTCTGCACAAATATATTGTATCTAGGATATACTGTAACCTATTTAACATGTAAAGGACTGCTTGCCATCTAGGGGAGGGGGTGGAGGGAGGGAAGGGAAAAATCAGAACAGAAGTGAGTGCAAGGGATAATGCTGTAAAAAATGACCCTGGCATGGGTTCTGTCAATAAAAAGTTATTAAAAAAAAAAAAGAACAAATCATGAGAGACTAACTCATTACTTCAAAAGTTAAAACCAGCGCTAATATGTCTGAGATGGTGTGTCCAGCCAACATATAGGACAACACTTTATTCATTCCAAATTAGACTATCTAAATAAAATGCACATTATATTGTTTCTATTTTATTTACATCTACATGAAAATATATACACACACCACGATATAGTGGATGAGGGATAGCCTCAGAGTTAAGATGATTTGGTTTAAGATGTTTGGCTTGCAAGTCATTTAAACTTCAGTGCCTCAATTAATTCTCAAGAAAAATTTCAGAACAGTTGCCAGAGTATTGGTAGAGGGAGCTTCTTTTTAAGATGTCTTCCATGAGCTTGTTTTTTAATATGTTATTAACTGGTATCAATATCACTGATTTCCTTTACAATCTATATATTTTATTTTATGCATTGTTATGATTTGTATGACTTCGTATGTATAACCTATGCCAAATAATTTGTTTTCCCAACGAGGGGAAAGAGAGAGGGAATTCAGAAATTGAAAAAAGAATGTTAAATTTGTTTTTCCATGTAATTGAGGGAAAATAAAATGTTAAATTATTTTATGCAGTAAAACAATTTTTGTGAGAAGGGGTCCAAAGGCTTTACCAAAATTCAAAGAAGTCCATGACACAAAAAGTTAAAAAAAAAAAAAACAAGCATGTAATCATGGATCCCAATCAAAAAGAAAATCATACAATTATAAATAGAACACATTTGTAAACTGAGGAGCCCTACTTCAAAATGTTCCCAACAATCTTCTACTTCCTCCTTAAATTAGCCATCACTGACACATGGTTGGATGTTTACTGTTTAGAAATGTTCTTTATCTGAAATTCTATTAGCAAAAACAATGAATGAACTTTGAAAATCTTCCTCCATTTTGCTCATTTTACAAATTTATTATTCTTTACTGAAAATGAAATCAGTTCCGACTGCCTTCCTAAAGAGATCTATGCCTAACTTTGACTTGCATAATACAGTTTATGATGTAGTCATTCATTACTGATGCTAAGTACAGGCCTTAAAGTAGAATGTTAGGAAAGGACAATTTGTGTTCCCCACAAAAAAAGAGTGATTTATTTACAATCACTGTTAGTTTTTCAATAGTGTTATTTACATTCTATGCGTTTCTGCTGAATTTACCTGAGCAAAATTTCTCTGTAACTCCCACAAAAATTTCAGCCAAGAGGAGGCTTTTGGAACAAAAATTCCTTTGAACAGAAACAAACATCAAAAACAAACAAAATAATTTGTTTTTAAAGAATAACTTTTTTTTTCTTTTCTGATTTGATTGTGAAGGAGGACATGGGAATGAAGAACCACAATGGGTAATATGAGAAAGGCTGAAAAAAGATAAAATAGAATAAAAGCAAGAAAGGAGCAGGTATATTTTAAAATGTGATGAAACAGTGAGATAAAAAGTCTGGATAAGAAATGGTTTCACTTTTCCCTACTATATATTCTCTTTCCTTGTCAGAAAAAGCATCTTTTCTCATCTTTATTGAATCCACTGGGTATAAAATGTGATGATTCAGAGTCCAACAAAGGGGAGAAGAACAGGGGAGGATTGGGAAGGCAAAGAGGAGCAGGGAACATTTTCTTTTAATATTCACTAGGAAAATTTACTGACATTTCCCCTACATCATGCATAGTGACTTGGGATTAAAGTTATGTTAAAGAAAAAAGTCAGAGTGGAATGTTCTTACATCTTTAGGCTGGAAAAACTTTCCAAAAATGTTCCTTCTCAGAAGACAGAATGAATCTGATGTTACTGGCTATTCATGGAGGGAGACTGGGTTGCTTTCTAGTGCTTCTCTGACATCTCCTTTGACATCCTTTGCCCATTGGCCATACGGGGCTCTGCTGGAGATTGAGGCACAATAACTTGCAGCCAATAAGTGTGACTTCACTAATTGGTGAAGTCTGTTCAAGTGTCTAGCCACCAGCTGGCACACACAAGTTTGGGAGTGGCAAAGAGAGAGATTAAAGGAGTGGGGAAGATAAGAAAGGGTGGTTGTCCACAGTTGAGAAGGCTAAAATGCCATTGCCTGAAAAGCTGTGCAAAGATTTTGATAGGATTCAGCTTCCCTACCTCTCTAGCCTTCCTCCTGCTCCCACTTCCCTTAATATAAAAGGACATCAGCAACGTAATTGGCTGTTTGTGTCAAAAACGATACAGAAGAGAGAAGTAGGGTGCTCACTCGGGGACATCTGCTCTACAAAGCTTCTACAAAAATAACTGTGTGACAGTGTGAGTGAAATGCCTATGCAGAATGAGGCAGGTTGGCAGGAAGGGGGAGGAGGACAAAGAGGAGGTAAAGAGCAATGGAGACCTAGATAAACTACCCCACTGAGCCCTGCTACACCTGCCATCCTTTCAGTGTTTGCAGCCCAGCGCAAGGGGATAATAATGATTTGTGGCAGAATGAAATGTACTTCTGTCTTATCTCCACTTGGTAGAATCCCTAGCTTCATTCGAAATACAGCTCAGGTGCTACTTTATATATCAAGGACTTTCCTAATCACCATCCTGACACCCTAGTTATCAGCATCCTTGCTCTCTTGACATTACTTTGTATTTCTTTATATGTGTGTGTGTATGTATGTATGTACATGTGTTTATATACACACAGCACCTAAGCTGTGCTTTGAATAAAGCTAGGGTTTCTATAAAGCAGCAGTAAAGAAGAAGTGTGTGAGTGTGTTGAGATAGATAGATTAGATAGATAGAGAGAAATCTATATCCTATCTTCCTAGGTAGACAGACAGACAGAGACCGACAGATAGGTAGATAGATAGATATAGAGAGATCTATATCTATCTTTCTAGATAGATAGAGAGAGAGATTAGATAGATAGATAGAGAAACCTATATCTATCTTCCTAAATAGATGGATAAATAGATAGAGAAATCTATATCTATCTTCCTAGATAGATAGACAGACAGAGACAGACAGACAGATAGATATATAGAGAGATTTATATCTATCTTTCTAGATAGATAGAGACAGAGATACATAGATTAGATAGATAGATAGATAGAGAAATCTATATCTATCTTCCTAGGTAGACAGACAGATAGAGACAGACAGAAAGATAGATAGATAGATATAGAGAGATCTATATCTGTCTTTCTAGATAGACAGACAGATAGAGACAGACAGAAAGATAGATAGATAGATATAGAGAGATCTATATCTAGATAGATAGATAGATAGACAGAGACAGACAGACAGACAGACAGACAGAGATTAGATAGAGAGAGAGATCTATATCTATCTTCCTAGGTATACAGACAGAGACAGACAGACAGATAGATATAGAAAGATCTATATCTATCTTTCTAGATAGATAGACAGACAGACAGAGAGATAGATTAGATAGATAGGTAGATAGAGAAATCTACATCTATCTTCCTAGATAGATAGACAGACAGAGACAGATTAGATAGATAGATATATAGAGAGATCTATATCTATCTTTCTAGATAGATAGATAGATAGATAGATAGACAGAGACAGACAGACAGACCGAGATAGATTAGATAGAGATCTATATCTATCTTTCTAGATAAATAGATAGATTAGATAAATAGATAGATATATAGAGGAATCTATATCTATCTTCCTAGATCAATAGACAGAGACAGACAGACAGATAGATGAGAGGGAGAGAGAGAGAGGGAGAGAAAGAGAGAGAGAGAGAGAGAGAGAGAGAGAGAGAGAGAGAGAGAGAGAGAGAGAGATCTATATCTATCTTTCTAGATAGATAGATAAAGAGAGATAGACAGACAGATAGATATTGATACATAATACACAAATTGGTGGGGAAGGGTATTGTCCCTGTGAAAGCAATATAAGCAGCAGGTCCACAAAGGTTCAAAGGCAGAGATATTGAAAGGTAATAGGGAAAGCCTTCAGATACAAAATATACAGTTCCCATTCTAGAAAGAATGCCATTTATGAATTCTTTGCATATAAAGAGGCCATTCCCTTTATTCATACCTTTACTCCTAGTCATTCATCTATATAAAATTCCCAAAAGAGTGTGGGAGGTACAAATGACTGAATTAAAATTAATCATTCTAAGGAAGTGACATAAGAAGGGAAAGATCTTTGGATTAAGAGAGAAATTGCTTTAAAAAAGGCAAGCCTTCTTTCATCTATTGCATGGATGTAACAAACAGCATTGGAACTGATGATCAGAAGGAATCAAAGAGAAGTTTGTGCTGACTCTAAGCTAGCAGTCATTACCCTGGCTAAAAGAGTTTAAGCAGACCAGCTGAAAAGAATATGGTTGCACACACCAGTTTAGAAAAGCACAGTACCACATTGCATGGCCAGTGGCAAAAGATAGGTGGGTGGATGGAGAGAATTCAGCCGTTCATTGAAGATCAAGCCCAGAGGACAGCAAATAGACCTACACAGCTGAAATGTCAAGACAGTGAAATCACTTTGTCATGTAGAATCAGTCCTGGAAAGAGCCAGCCCAGATGGGTAGTGGAGCTACTCAGAGTGCACTTCATCTGGATCCTCTGAAAAGACAGAGAATATTGAGGCTCTATAGTAATATTTCCCATCCTGGACATTGGGTTTATAGAAGAGTCTTTTCCTAATATTTGAGGGAAATGTTTTATATCTGCTTTCCTTGGCATTGAATCTACTATCTGATTAAAGGAAAGCACATAGCATAAAGGGTAGTATTTGAAATTATAGCCACTCATAGGATTATTTCTAGAGCTCTGGGGAAATTAACAGTCAATCAATCGTCTGGGGACTGAATGTGCCAGTGACAATGTAAAGTGAGAAACTGAGCCTGAAAAATATGCTACAAATACTTTGTATTCACTTACTTGTATACATGTTGTGTCCCCACAATAGAAAATGAGCTCCTTGAAGGAAGAAACTGTTTAGTTTTTTTCTTTATAACCATAGTACCCAAAACAATCCTTTGTAAATAGTTGGTGCTAAAAAAAAATGCTTGAGTTGAAATCAATTTGTAGGAATACATCTGAATTCCATACAACTAGATGTATAATTACCCTAAATATTGAAAGTGAAGTTGGGTCTCTTTTAAGTAGAGAAGTTCTTATGATTTTACAGATATGTTTCAACCCATCCTCTATAAGCAGCCCCTCGCTAACATCTTTAATTGGCTTTAATAAAATAAGATATTAGGTGAAACAATGAGAAGGAAGAGGAGACAGTTCTATAGGAACTATATTCTAAATATTATCACTTTTATAAATATTATGACTTTGATAAGTATCTAAAGAATGTTACAATAAATTGTATGTTTTCATTGAGGTTAACTATGATATGTTAATAAGACTACTGTAAAATTTTGGGGACAATTTGATGTGGAGTGCACAGAGATGTGTTAGTAAATATTTAACAATCAGCTCTCTGGAGAAAAAATTATATGGTAGTTGTTGCTGTTGTTGTTGAGTCATTTCGGTTGTATCTGTTACCCCATTTTGAACTTTTTCTTGCAGTGATTGTGTATACATAATTTAATTGTAATCTGCACTATTAACATTTTCTTCATCATTTTCTTAACTCTAGATAATCAGCAAAATAACAAGCTAGACACTGATTTTTAACAATCAGCTTTTGTCTACTTGTCACCTCAATAAATCTTCAAATTGGGGGAAAAAACCATCTTTGGATGGGAATTGGAACACAATTACAGCCATTTGTTCAACAGATCCATGATTTAACAAATATAGCATCTGGTATACAGCAGCTTATGGAGCCCTGCTGTTGATCACAGCAAGATCATTGTGAGGTTTTCCTCCTTGTTGATGAAGTAGAACCATATAAAAATAGACTATCAGAATTGGAAGTGATCTCAGAGCACATCTGTTCAACCCATATCCGAAGCATGAATTCTGTCTACAAGATTTCCAAAAAGGATTAGTCTAGCCTTTATTTGAAGACTTTCAGTATGTAATACAAGGTTTAGATTATCTCTAGTCAGCAGGCTGAGCTAATTCACTTAAAGTAGAGCTTTAGAGGAATAGATTGGTGACTTTTCTTAGAATGTCTTAAGGGTTAAGGAGTTGCTACTGAATTCTAATTCATTAGTTGATCACCTTTGCTTCTCTCACTTTTAGACTTTCTTAATCCCTCCCTCATCTAGCATCACTGTCTCCTTGGAAAAGCACATATAATCTAGGCCTCAGGGCTCTCAAAGACTCTAACATCATAGAGAACAAATCCAATTCTTTGGGGACTAATCAAAGGTTCATTTTCTCCTCGGTGTGTGTGGGAGTGAGGAGGGTAGAGGGATAGAATGGAGAGTGTCAAAGACTCATTGCCTCTCCCTTGAGTTTACTCCAGAAAGTCTCCCAATATAACTTAGGTATTTCTTGTGTCTAAGATTTCCTGATTTTAGGTAATAGAGATTTAAAAAAAGATAGACATGCTATCTTAGAAAGATTTGAGAGTATAAATGCAAACTGGATAGGGCAATCTTTACTTTGCCCTACAGAGAATAAATAAGATGCAGAGGATCCCCAAGAGTTAATTAAACGACATATAAAGCAGTTAAGGCATTCAGAAAACTCACAGCTCATAAAAAGATAAAACAACCTATAAATTTCCCCTGGAATATAGTCATAATTTGGAGCTACTGAACAAGCAACATCTCTTTCTGTAGACCTGTACTATACAAATTATTCGCCATATTATTGAGTAGCAAGATCCTTCTTACTGCTCCTCTAAATAGCTTAACTAGGTGAGAACATATCTTAATCAGTCAATAACTCATGGACCTTACACTAAATGACAAAAGCCCTTTGAACTAGAATGATAATGGATAAGAATTTAAATAAAATTAGATCATTTCTTAAGAATCATCAATAAATTATCTAGCAAGTTGAGAAGAGACAGAATTCCAGAAAAATGGATCAAGTGTGGTTTTACAGTTGACCTCTGAGGAGGAATCACCTAACAGGAAAGTAAAGGCCTCAAGTCAGCCTTAGCAAGATCTCATTTTCTCCCACCTACCTTTAGCTAAAAAAGAACTTTGAATATTTTGAAGGGTCCTTAGGATGTTGAACCTCCAATCTTCCCACGGGTTTCCTAAATGCCTTCCAAGTTCACCTGACAATAATGTTTCATTTAGTAACTAATAAGAAAGAGATGGAGATTCTCCATTTTGGGGAGGAATTTCTTGAGCAAAGACTTTCAGTAACCAGGAAATGTGAATTATATCACACACACACACACACACACACACACACATACACAAACATACATATTCCTTTGACACATGTGTTCCCTTTGTAGTTACTTGTAAATAAGTATGTTACAGACTTTCAAGGGTATGTAACTAATGTTTTTATTGTACCACTTTAGTAAATATTTTTTTCGAAAAGTTACAAAAAACCAGTTGATTAAATTGATTCTCAACTGATAATTTCAGTGGAAGCACACCAATGGGGGCTCAGGAAATGTCAGCTTCTCAGAGGTAATATCTGTAACTCTTAACAGAACCATATAGCTGGTCTTACTCCAGATTGATCACTACATACCAACTCCCCAGTTGCTGCCACTTCTTGAACCAGAAAAGTTTAATCCTAGGGCTTCTTCTTTTAATTTTCATGGACAAGCACATGACAATATCTGCTTTGTGCTCCTGAAAAAACTCAGGTTTCCAATATCTACCTAAAACAGTGCTCAGAAAATTGTGGGTAAGCAAATGTAACTCCCATGTCTCTTTGCTCCAAAGCCACACTAATGGTTCAATGGGGGAATGGAAGATTCTCCACACAGAAGAAAGAACTTTCCTCTGCTGTGCCATATTCTTCTGAACAAGGAAAAGACAAAAAAGCAAAAACTATTAAGAGAACGGTCCTGTTCACTTTTAATGGGCTGATACAAAGAAGAAACTTCTATAGCAAGATTTCATCTTCCTGGATATCATTCAGTCAATCATTGTGTTGACAATCCTAGGCACTAGAAATCAATGAAGAATTGTCCTCTTAATAAGGTTCCAGTCTATAGGGGGAAATGTATATTCAAATCTAAATGAATAGGATCTCCTTGGCCAACTTTCTGACAAACAAGTTACCTTAAAACCCATTAATCAAGTGTTCAAATGCCCTAAAATAGCCTGACCAAACAAACTAATTATTTTATATAAGAAATTAGTTTCTTATTCTAAGTTTCTTCAATAGGTTTCTGATTTTGGTGGGTACTACTGAACTGGAGCAGGACAGATATTTGCTGAGCTCTATAATGGAAAGAGAAGAGAATAAGCATTTACATAGTACCTGCTATATGCCAGACATTGCCTATTTGATTCTTTAACAACTTGTGAGATAGGTACTACTATTACCCGTTTTAGAGTTGAAGAAACAGAGGTAAAAAGAGATTAAGTGGTTTATTGAGAGTCATACACCTAAGATATATTTGAAACTGGATTTAAATTCTGATCTTACTAATTCTAGACTCAGCATTCTATCTTACTGACTTTCTAGGTTTGATGCCCTGAACACCCTATATATCCATTTGTTCTCTGTTGGTTTTGTTGGTTTAACCAACACCAAGCTCAATCTTTATGTCTATGCCAAAGGTTATTATATAACTATAATCTGTTTAACTTAGACAGTTATCTGATACATAATTATGCTTCTAGTGGATGACCAGCATCCCAACATTTGACCTAAAATAAAAGTTAAACAGATATAATTTGCATTTATTTTTGTCTTATTGTAACCAAATACCATAAAATTGTTAGTGTCTTTTTCACAATAATAGTTTGAAGCAAGGAGATAATAGCTTTCTTTTAAATAGATTTCTTCAAGTCAGAGACAAGATGGCAAAGAAGCAGTAAGTAGAGCAAGCTCTCTCCATCCTTAACACCTTCAAACAGATCTAGAAAATGCAATTAACTGAATTTTAATAGGGAAATTCTAGAAAAAAATCACTTAGAGTCATTTGTCCAGCTCAGATCAGCAAAAGAAGACAGAGAAGTCTGTGGACACTAGGGCTTGGGTCTGGCCAGGAAAGGTTACAGAAAATACTCCAACACAAATTGTGACTGCATCAAGGCATGAAGAAATCCCAGATCCATCATAGGGAGACTATGTTTTTACAGAGTATAGGAACAGATGAAAATTGGTCATTCTGTTGCTCATTAGCCAGATACTGGATTGACTAAAGAAGCAACTGATGCTTAGGGGTAGTATTCCCAGAAGAAAAACAGTCACGGGGGGACTGGAAGGAATGACAAGTAGAGGGTAGTGGGGCGGGTTAGACTGTGAACCAAACGAGGAACCAATTCAAAAACAAGCAGAAACTACGTGGCTCAAACAGTGGATATGGACCAAAATCTTATTTATAGCCTTCAGACTAATCTGAAGCCTGCAGGAAATCCAGACATACATACACAGAAACATACATATACAAACAGACAAATATATATACAGAACAATATGTAAATACATGTATATATATAAACATACAGGCATATTTAGCTATAGATAACACTTGGATTTGTTTTGCTTAATTATATATGCTTATATTATGTGTCTATTTTATATCATATATAATAGGTTATATGTATTATATATGATGTGTATAATATACAATAATATGTAACTTCTTATTACATGTATTTTTTGTTTATAACAGGTTTTGTTTGTCTTGCTTTATTGACAGGAGAGATGGAAGAGAGATAATTCAAAGCTGAAAATAAAATAAAGTTGATTTTTTTAAAAATAGAAATAATGAAAGGAATACTTTCCAAAAATCCTGATTTGTATAAACTGATGCTGAAGGAAGTGAACAGAACCAGGAAAACAATAATGTGAAAACATAGCTTTGAAAGACTTGAGAATTCTGATCAGTATAATGACTAATTATGATTTCACAGGACTCATGATTTGTTACCCACTTTCTGATAGAGAGGAAAAAGTCTCAAAGTGGAAAAACGAGACTTTTTCCAGGAGAGAGGGATATTTGGACAGTTATATGGGAATGTGTTTTCTTTGACTCTATTTGTTTATTAACAGGTTTTTTTTTTTCTTTCTCAGTGGGAAGGGAGATGAAAGATAGGAGAGAGGGAAGTCAGATTTTTGTTAACTGAAAAAAAAATTTAATTAAAAAATAGCTTTCCTGAGTAAACCATGCAGGAATAACTTTTATTTGCCCAAAAAAGGGGGAATCGAGGGATAAAATCAGTTCTTGTTTCTCAACCACAACCATTTAGATTTCAAGTTTTTTCCTTATTTTATTTTATTGCTCTTTGAAAAATTAAACCTGGTCAGAAGGAATGGCAAAATTATGGTGGTAGAGGGGAAAGAATAGGGTATCTTGAATCACAGGACTAGGTCTGAATTGTGGCACCCTATGGTACATCAACAATGTAATTTAGGGTAAATTACTCTGGCTGTGTATAAGGGGAATGAACTAAATGATCTTTATGATTGCTTCTAGCTCTAGAGCTATAATATTTATTAACTTTGGAGAGTTCTTTACTTTGGTCTCTATTTTGCAATATGTTAAATATAAGATCTAATTGATCTCTAAATCCCTCTAGTTTTGAATACAATAATCTTATGATTAAATGAGATAATATTTATAAAGTACTTAGCACAGTGTCTAGCACATAGTAGATGCTTCATAAATGCTCATTCCCTCCACTCCATCTTACTGTTGTTCATTCTTCATTTTCAAAAAAGACCAATAATATCATGGGGTGATGACCTGAATTACCAAGAATTAAATTTAAGTGAAACAAAGTTGTACAAAGTCATCAATCTCATTCTCTCTTTCATAATCCCAGTGGCAGGACAAAAAGTCAAGATGACTAGGTGCAGTGGGTAACTTTGGCATCTATGATGTCTGACCAAGCTCTAAGCACTCCACAGTGCCTGCTTCATTCACCTTTATAGCTGCTGGAACGAATTATGCTCATCTGCCTATACTGCTGGGGAAGTCTTCACATGCTTCAGGTAAACACTCCCTTAAGTCACCAATGAGTTTGAAGCCTGTTGATTACTATCAACCTGGTCTTGAGCTCATTGAAAATACATTTTCCTCTGTATCTCTCCTAGAGAGTAGATCAATGTAAAAACAAATTATGCCACTAAAAATTTATTTTTTAAAAATAGAAGAAAACAAATCAGAAAAACCTTCTTTTCCTTTGATCACAAACCCAAGATAAAGAACTCAGAGACTAGATGATCTCTAAGATCCCTTCTAGCTCCAAAACTTATAACACTAAACAGCTTCTATATACAATGATTACCTTACAATAACCCTGTGCAACATGGTTGAATATAAATATCTCAAGAGGATGATTTCAGGTTCAGCACTCTACTATGACACCTAATTAATTACCTGCCAAAAGTTTCAGATGCTTACTAGCTGTGTAACCCTGGGCAATCACTTAACCCTATTTGTCTTAGTTTCCTCATCTGTAAAATGAGCTAGAAAAGGAAATAGCCAAACATTAAAGTATCTTTGCAAAAACAAAAAGCAAAAAAACAAATGGGGTCATGAAAAGTCAAACATAATTGAAACTACTGAGCAACAACAAAATGCTTAAATCACAGTTACTCATTAAAAATCAGACTGAAATATTGGATAGTTATTTTTTCCCTCATGGTTATGACTTTGGCAAGGTTTTCTTTTTCATATAGGACACACACAGTTATACAAGTAATTATGGAATATGTGAGCATTTATAGAAATCATCCTATGATAGGATTTGTGGCAGGAAACCCACACTTTTTTATAATTCATGAGAGGCTTATAAGAATATACATTTAAATGGATGAACTAAAATGGAAGTTTTCAGAATAACCTGGATGTTTCAAGATTTCAGATCAATCACTGATGATTATAAAATAGTTAATGTCATTTCATAAGATTGTGATTAGGGCTGTGAAGAAGATTAAAACAAGGAGAAGAATGTTACCTTAGGAAATCTATCTGGAAACACTTCATCTTTTGAAAATGATTTCATATTTCCAGATTGTTAAATCATTCTTGTTGAAAAAAAATAGACTCAAGCTAAGATTTAGATGAATCAATAGATGACAGATCCATAATGTGTTATTAAAGGAAATCACGGTGAGCCAGTATGGCTGGCTCTCACCTTCCAATATTGTCATCCAGAAGGAGATGCCTCCTTCCCAGAGTACATCCCTTTCTGGATGTCAGAGACAGAGAAGGCTTCAGCTGCCTTCTCTCATCACCCCTGTGGCTCCTTCTCCCACTGTGAGCAGTTCCCCAAACTTCTATTCTGAGGAAGGGCTCAGATCACTTATTATGGATTTCTTGATTTCTCTACCAAGCCTCCAGTGAGTATTTCACCCACCTCCCCGATCCCTATTTCTATTTTTCAGCTCTTATTTATATATTGCTTCCCCCCATTAGAATATGTTGCTTGAGAACAAAGAGTCTTTAAAAAACTGTTTTGCTTGTATTTGTACTCCCAGTGTACCTATGCTTGCTTGACATAGTAAATGCTTAACAAGTGCTTGTTGATTTGACTCAAGACTAGATGGGCCTTGGGGCTAGCCTAATATAGAAGTTCTTCTTTGAAAAGCAAGAGTACTATGGAAAGAGTTGGAATTTGGAATTAAAAATTTGAACTTGAATCCTATCTCTGCCACTTCCTCTCTTTGTGATAATGGACAAATCATTTCCTCTCTTCAGATCCCAGTTACCTCATCTACAAAATAAGGAAATTAGTTTAAACGACCCTTAAGATCCCTTTCAGCTCTAAATCTGCAATCTTACAGACTTTTTTTTATCTAGTTAAAGAGATGGTTATAGTTGTTCTTAATAAAATTGATAATAACTGATGCTGAATGAAGAGTGCAAAATCAGGAGAACATTATACATTTTAGTAACAGCAACACTGTGGGATGGTCAATATTGATAGATTTTGCTTTCCTCGATAATGTAATGATCAAAGACAATTCCAAAAGACTTATGATGAGAAATACTATCCATGTCCAGAGAAAAAACTATGGAATCTGAAAACAGATTGAAACATATTATTTTTACTTTTTTGTTGTTTTTTGTCGCTTTTACTTTCTCATCGTTTTCCCCTTTTATTCTGATTTTTCTTTCACAGCATGACTAATGTGGAAATATGATTAATATAATTGTATATATACATGTATGACCTGTATCAGATTACTGTCTTAGGGACAGGGGAGAGAAGGAAGTGAGGGAAACATTTGGATCTCAAAATCTTATAAAAGTACATGTCAAAAGCTAAAAAAAAAATAAAATACCAAAAACAAAAAGAAAAATAACAAGAATGCCTAAAAACACAAATAAACAAAAAAAAAATAGAGTTGATAATGCCATAATTATTTCTTGATTACAAATTTACAAAAGTAAATCAAGAGGATTTACAAAATAAAGGGATCTTTGGCTTAGGAGGTAACCTCTCTTCTCCCATTTAGTAACTGACACATTTATATTTAAGAAACACTTGAAAGGGGAGTATAGGGGAAGATAAGGAGAGAATGATTATAATATTTTTAAAAACATATTCCAATATTTTTAAAAAATTTGTTGACTTCTTTCACAAGCAATCAGAAACAAAATTCTTATTCTGTTTTATATACTTCTTCATAATTAGATATTTTAGAGTAAATTTTTCAAAAGATAGCAACTAAGGGGCTTTCAAAACAGAAATGCAAAATTACCTATATAGAAAATAAGCCCTTAACAGTTCTTACAAAATACAAAGCTATTATGGGATTTTCAGCACGGTGATGTGTCATTTACAATTTAGTTGTGAGGGTCTGAAGAACAACAGCAATAATAACAATTAATAACACCAACTTATATTTCTGTAGAGTTTTAAAGGTTCCAAAGGACTTTGTTCATAATAATGCTGTAAAAAAAGTATTAAAAATATTATTATTCCTACTTAAGAGATAAAGAAATTAGGCTTCTGAGAGACTAAACAATTTGCTCAAGGTTCACATAGCTGGAACCAGGATTCAAGACATTTTTTTCTGATTCTAAGACTAATGCTTTTTCTTCTCCACTTATAAAAATATAATGGTTATCTGGCTTGTTAATAAGTTAATAAGCATAAGCTATAGGAACTGCTACTGAGCGAAGAACAAATGACTCAATGGACTTTTAAGAAAGGGGCAGGAGGAGAGATAAAGAGAAAGAGATGTCTTCCAGCTAACTTTCTTGCTTCAATTCTCCAAAGGGTCATTGCTTGTTTTTTTCTTGCTTATGTTTCCTTGGACAGAGAGAAAAGCTCCTGCCCTAGCTTGCCAAAAGACATGGACTTTTAGGAAGACAGCACATAGCCAAGGTGAAATGTAAAACGCTTCATGCTGAAAGGGGTTTTAAGCATCAACATCCCAGAATGCTGCTTTGGATTGTTCTATTAGTGGTGTAGTGGGTCTTTTGCATCTTTTAACATGTATGGGAAGTAAACATCTGTTCCATTCCTCTATTTACGACTATTTGTATATTTAATACTTTTTTACTGCCTCCTTTGGGAAGACACAGGCATATGTCAGAACCTAAGCTATAAGCAATTTCTCTGTAGAGCAGCAGGACAAGGAAAGATAGGACTGTGATATCAGGGAATTTAACATCTCTAATTAGAAGCAAGGCTTTTCAAGAATTAAACCTGATATGAACTATGCATGTAGTTCCAGAACAGATGGACACTTTAGTGGAAATGGAATGGACCCAGTGGCCTAGCCCTCAAGTCAAACAGCAGTTCTTTAACTAAGGATACCTTCTCCAGTTGGCTAAATTAGAAAGTAGAACTGGTACTTAAGAAAATGAAGTTTCAAAGCAACGCAATTAGTTCAAGTACACATTGAGGAAATCCGTACTAGAAGCTACACAACCTTGAAAATATTGAAGCATAACTTAACAAGATATATTAGGGAAAGGAAGATTTCAAAAGAACTGAAAATTTAATCCCAAAAGATGCTCAAGAGGTTATCAGTAACTATTGACCCATATATTTCATATTCTCAATGGGATATTTATTCAGAGATCCCAGAAGAAACTATGAGATAAAAACACACACAGTCTTTCATAAATAATTTTCTATTGCAAATCACACAGTTGAATAAGTGAAGGAAAAAAGCATATATTAAGCACTCATATGGAAAATAAGGTGTTCTCTTAAAGAGTTCATATTCTAATAGAAGGGACAAACCACCAGTCAGATAGAAAGGTACCACTACGGGGGCAGCTAGCTGGCGCAGTGGATAGAACACCGCCTTGAACTCAGGAGGATCTGAGTTCAAATCCGACCTCAGACACTTAACACTTCCTAGCTGTGTGACCCTGGACAAGTCGCTTAATCCCAATTGTCTCAGCAAAAAATAAATAAAAAAGAGAGGTACCACTGGTATAGCAGTAAAGTAGATGGTAATGTATCATATTTAATGACATTTATAAAATCACATCAGTTTCTGATGTTGACTATCAAATGGGTAGTGCCAAAGATTCTGGTAGTGAGAACTTTATTTTCTGGGTGTTCAATAGCTACACCTGTTGCCATAGCAATAGTTGCCACAGAACATCTCCTTGGAGAAAGTTGTACTGGTCATTTAGGTGGGGGTTCTGTCATTCCTAAGGCATTAATGGCAGTTGGGCAAGAGTTGGTATTGGGGATGGTAAGGAATAGTAGAAACACTTTTTCCATACAAATTCTACTTTAATTGGTAGCTCCTGGGTCCAGGCTGAAAGCAAGACTTAAAGTATGTGGCCCTCCTATTCCTAAGATTCTTGGGATCAAGACCTTCGTTGGTCACTTTCTGAGTCTTGTGCCAATTGGTTATGGTGATGGTAATCTGACTCACTTGGCCTGAGCTGCCTCCTAGCTCTCTTTCCAGGTGAACAATATAGAGAATAAAAGATTGTATAGTGTTTTTGTTGCTGCTGTTTTTTTATCATTAAAAAAAAAAAGGTATTTGACTAGAAAGAAAAAATAAATAATAGCCTTAAAGGATTACTCAGGCAAGGTGGGTAGGGGTTGCCATATTTCCTCACTGGACTGTCCCACAGTGGTGACAAGGCCCTGGGATTATCAACAAGAAGTCTCAAATTCATATGTTAAGATCATATAAGATTCCTTGATAGAGGGAACTTCAAAGATGGCTATTGTGGTGTAGAACAAGAAAAAAAGATGTGTACTTAATTAAGATTGTCCACCATTGTCATAGAAAGTCTAGAAAAAATCCAAGTGAAAAAAGGATTCTCTACTGATGAAAATATCCTTCAGATGTACTTGTTTGTGCATGATATTGTGTTAATTTGTGGGGCAGCTAGGTGGTACAGTGAATAGACTTCTGAGTCTGACATAAGGAAGACTCATCTTTCTGAGTTCAAACCTGACCTCAGACTAGCTGGACAAGTCACTTAACCCCATCTGTCTCAGTTCCTCATCTATAAGATGACGTAGAGAAGAAATGGCAAACACTCCAGTGTCTTTGCTAAGAAAACCTCAAATAGGGTCAAAGAAAGTTGGACATAACTAAAAAACAATCAAACAACAATTATGTTTATTGCATCAGGTCCCATGATATCACAAGTTTTCTTCCACAAAATTGCTATTCAAAAGAGATTGATCAAAAAATCCACATTTGAAAAACAAAATGGATGAATAATTCATAAAAGGAAATTTATATTAAAAAACAAAATATATCGGAACCTATTTATACCTACTATGAATGAATAACGAATGAATGAATGAATGAAAACTACCATCATTATTTTTCTCAATGTTTCTACCATAGTAACAGCTCAGGACTCTGAGCTCAAGAGTTCTGAGATAATAATTCTTCCCAGGCCACTGGTCACATTTCTAAGAACTCCATTCATCTAATCACCCAGGGGAAGACCCCTGTGGAAAAGGTGCTACCATCCTCAATATCACCAGCACCAATTGCCACTAAAATATTGTAAGTTCAAGTTCCCAGACCACTGGCCCTGCTTTGAATGTGTACATTCATCGTGAGTACATCCATCTTCAAGATAAGCAGCCCTTGTGGAAAAGCAAACTGGAAAACTCCTCTGCTTATGCTGCAGTTCCTCCCTCAGCAGCCAGTTATTAGAGACTCAGGAAAAAAAATTCTAGTTATCTGAGTCCTTTGCACCCTCTAAGAGTTCATTATTAGACATGGATATGGCTTTATCAGTGGAAATGTTAAAAATATGCATTACTATCTGCTTTGCTGGACCTTTCCATCTGACTAGCTGGTGAAATCTCCTATGTGTGTGTGCCCCATTAAAAGTGAGCTCATTGAGAGTAGAGAGATGTCTTGCTTTTCTATATGTATCTTCAGCATTTAGCACAGTTCTTTAGACATTACACGTGCTGCATAAATGCTTTTTCATTCATTCGTGGTGGCCACAAATAACCTTTATTTCATTTTTTAACACAAATTTTCTTTTCTATTGAAAACTTCGTGAATATCAGCAAACATGAACATTTCAATATGCCAACAAAGAATAAGAGGAAGATTGTTTTTTAAAACGCATATTAAATTTAATTCAGTAATAGCTAAACACCAGGCTTATCTGTGTCCCCTTCTGTTCTGCTGTCTTCTGTATATTTTGTTTAGAGTTTTATTGATAGTCTGCTTTTTCCTTTTTTTTTTCTTTCTTTTCTGCATCATTATCACTATAAATTGCCTTATGAAGAATAGTGGATTAGAGTTTGTATCCTCCATAAAAATTCAATTAATAGGGGGAAAACATGAAACTGTATATTACTGGAAACATGTTCAAAATTTGTTTGGTTTGGTCATGCATAATTACACCTAATTCATAAATATTCTAATTGAGCACCAGTTTGTCATGTATCCCTTAGTTCCCAGAGAATGGTTTTGTTCATCTTATCCTACATTAGTTGTAATTAAGCACACAATTTATCAACCCTTAACCTATCTTCCTATTCCCAAAGGTGTTATGGTGTCTCTAAGCCTCTACCTGCTTCAATTTGTCCATGTTTTATGTATTCCGTCCAAAATCTAATTTTATTAAACTTAGATTGGGATTCTATCTTTGCTGGGGCCAGACCGCTCTCTCCAGTCTTGAAACAAAGAAAAACTAGAAGTATCAGTCCTGTTAGCTAGAAATCTCCTTGAAGTTTGGGACTCTCATTTTTCATCTTTACCTCTCTGAAGACCTAGCATAGTTCCTCTTAGTAAATATCTATTAAATTGACATAAGTATCTTTTCTACTTTCTAAAGATGCTATGTGAGAAACTGCTTAGTGATAAGAGTAGCAGTGATTGATAATAACTTGATGTAATAACTGTTATTAAAACTGGTAGTTTTCAAATTATCTTGAAATGACAGTAGAAGAACTAAGTTGAGATATCTGTTTTTACTGATGAATCAACAAACATTTATTAAGCTCTTACTATGTGCGGGGAACTAGGCTAATCTCTAGGAATATAAATACAGGCATAAAGATAGATAATAACTGCACTTAAAAATCTTACATTATAATGGGGGAAGATGCCACATAAAAAAAAGATGAAAAGGGAAATGAAGGCGTGAATAGGGCTGATCTGGAAGCATTCTTAAAAAGATTCTAGGAATAACTGTTCAATTAGAGCAAGAGGCTATGGGACAAAATGATCTTCCAGAGTAAAAAGGTTGCTGGATCATGGTAGAAAAAGAAGTCCAGAGAGTCAAGAGCATAAAGGGCATGAGAAAAAAATCTTTGTCAACATTTGTTTGCCCTGTTTTTAGAGGCAGCAAAGGTGGTTCAACAGATAGAACACTGGGCCTGGAGACAGGAAGACTTCAGACACTGGCTAGCTATGTGATATTAAGTCACTTAAAAATTTCTGCCTCAGTTTTTTCAACTATAAAATGGGATATTTATAGCGATGAGCTTCCAAATTTGTTGTGAGGATCAAATGAAATAATAGTTGTAAAGTGCTTAGCACAGACTGGCACATAGTAGGTGCTTACTAAATGCTTGTTTTCTTCTCTCCCTCCCTTATTCAGACATTTGGACTTGCAGAGAAGGAGAAAGGTCTGAATTCTTAGAAGTACAATTCTACAGATCCATCCATATTTGCAAATATGCATTCTATAAGAGTTGTACAGGGATTAGGGATATCCTGTAAGTGGAATCTAGAGTCATAATTGCATGATTTTAGTCACTATAGTACTTTTCTATATTCATTTATTCAGGACTGATACACTAACTACTTTCAAAAGGATCTGAAGTGTAATTTAACACTAAACATTACAAATAGGAGTTGGAATAGGATGGAGAGCATCTGTCTAAAGGAGCAAAGGGTATAGATATTACCAGGAACAGATTTCTATAAGTAGGTACTTTTATTTGGTTCTGGAACTAAGACAAATAAGAAAATCCACTAGATTATAAAGGTTTCGTTTTCTAACAAAAGAAAACATGCAATCCTGCCTATGAGGGAAAAAAAATGTTTTCCTTTGAAATAAACACAAGAAAGAATTTATCATTTGTATCACTGGATGAAGAAAAATCAAGTATTCTACAATGACTTTGGAAATAGAAAGAAACACTGTTAAAACACTTGATTCTCGCATCTAATCCTTTTATAAAATTGGGGGAATAATATTGAATCTTAACTCAGTAAAGGAATTTACAGAAACAGAAAAAGATGTTCCAGTATACATATTTCTCTTGATAGTGTATATGTTCCTTGAGGGTAGGGATTATTTCATCTTTGTCATGGTATCCCAAGTACCTCCACCTATGCATGTATAGCCAGGAAGAAGATTTATAATAAATATTTATTGATTGATCAGATACTTTACTTTCTGCAAACTAGAGAATCTAGAGGAATGGATAGCTAATCATATTAAGCTTAAAGAGGTCAGAGAAAAAAGAGACCCAGGAAAGACATGTTCAAGGGGGAAGTAGGACAAAGGGCACAGAGTCTCTCAGAATTCTATAGCCAGCACAGCAGTTGCTATTTGTTTAGAACAGCCTTTTAAAATTCTCTAGACAACTTGGCACTTACTGTTCTACATAGAACAGAGGGACTTTTGGGATAAGGTTAAAACAATTTCCTTAGCACAATGTTCTTTAATCCTTTATTTTATTTTTTTAATTGTGATGGATCCCTGGAGAGATTTACCTTCACCAAGGGGGATGATAAATCCTAAAATATGCTTCTGAATATAAATTTGGTGAAATTAAACAGAAATACAAGGAAGGGCATTGTAATCAGTGGGTCTCTGAAATGAGAAAAGTCAAACAATCAATTTAATAAGAATCACATTTATATAGCGCTTTAAGGTTTGCAAAGTGTTGCTGCTATGTTAATCTATGTGCAAAATCTTGCTTTCTCTTTACAATAACCCTATAAATAGTACTATTATCCTCATTTAACAGCTGTTGGAACTAAAATTGAAAGAAAGATTAACTGATTTGTTTTTGCTGAATGGTCATATTTAATATGAATCTACTACTATTTTCATGGCTTAGTGCTAGATGCTGGGCAATGCCCTTAAGAAATAAAAAGACTAAGACTCAAATGAAAAAAAGTTGTGAAGAAAAGAAGCATTAACAGAAGAATTCCAAGAGGAAGTCAAAGGGCAGTTATTATGAACACAACAAGGCATTTTCCCGGTGCATCTTGACTAAAAGTCATTGTCTTAAGAAATCCTGAAAAAGATTATATTATTAAAAAATTTCATAGTTATTGGCTAAGAATGTTGGCTTAAGAAAGCTGCAGAGAAAGGTTTACTAATCATAGCAATTCTGGAACATGGCAGAAAAAGCTGCTAATGGTTCTAAAGAGAGAATCTCTATGAAAGAATCCAGCTGACAGAGTTGACGGAAAGATATTAATTGATTAAAGCATACCCAGTCCCTCTCCATCACCTCCAGTAAATGGATTAAACATAGCATTCTCATTGGATTTTACTTAGGAAAACAAAGTGATAACACATATAACTGAAGTTTAACCTCCTAGAGTGGAAAGTAATGTCTGATGGAGCACAGGGCAGACAAAACTTGGTAGGAAGAAATGGGGAACAATGCCCAAATGAAGCGGTGGAAATCATCTCTGGATGGAAAAGGCTGAAATGAGGATGACTGCAGGGAGCCAGCAGAGTGTGGCAATGACAGCAGGAGAAGATCCTGGCAACTTTGCAATATTGGAGGTATGAATTTCCCCCTCCTCCCCCTCACATCTATATGTACCCTGATCATACATGCTATTTCTGTATGCTTTCCTTTACACAGTTGCTCTGACCACAAGTGCTTCCCCATGAATGAATATCCCATTCATGATACTTATGAAGGTTCATTATCTCAAGGTTTTGTGCATATGAGGGAGAGTAAAATTATGTGTGATATTATTACCTTATTTACAATGTTATTTAATCAAAATGTCTGTTGTGAACTAAAAATGGAAATAAGAATAGAAAACAAAAAAAAAGAATAAAAATGAAAAGAAAAAAGTTTCAATAATGGATCAATGACGAGTACTGGCTTTGAAGTAAAAGAATCTGGGCTCAAATCTTGCTTCTGGTGCTGACTACCTTCTATGAATGTCTATAATTTTGAGAATGTAATTTTACCTACTTGAGTCTGAATTTTCTCATCCATAAAATGAGGGGTTGGATTAAGTGTCTTCTGAGGTATCTGAAGAAAATACCAGAAGAGGTAATAACTTTGGGATCAATTCATTGTAAAAAAAAAAAAGATTATATAAAAATAGCATAAAAGAAATTCAGTTTATAACATGGAGCAACTGTAACAGCCCTTTATCACAGGTACAAAGGAATGTTATTCATTATATGAATTAACACGTGGGAGTTAGCAAAAAGGGGTTTTAACAGTTAACAGGGAGAAAGACAAGTTTCCTAGTGGAACACCCAATTAGCCAGAAGGAAGATATCATTACTTTAAATACGTCATTTAGTGGGAGTATGCCATTGAGTTGCAGGCTAAATCCAAAGAGGAGTTTGGCTGACTAACCCCAAAAAAGAGTTAGCAAGAGAAATTGATTACATTACTGACTGGTGGACTAACCCTAAAAGGGATTAATCAAAGATCTACACCTTGAGTGGATCTTTTATAGAGGAAACATAACCTTGGGGGCTTGACATTATAAATTGATTTTTTGATTGAATAAGATGGGGTTTTTAGAGACCCCCCACCTGGTGTGGGACTGTAATTGAAAATCCACTTGAACAAAAGGCCTACTTAAGAAAAAATTCACTGAAATCTGATTGATTCCACCAGTGTCTTTCCTACTTGCCCAGGGAATATTATAATTCTATCATGCTTCGGGCTTTTTCTGCTAAGACCTACCCAGGACTTCATCAGTAACTTTAATTCTGGACTAGGAAAACACTATACACAACTAGGAACAAGAATTAGGAAACAATATGCACAATAACAATGATTTTTTGTTATGCCATGTAATTATAATGACAAAACATAACTCCAGAAAAAAGGTGATAAAATGAACTTTTCTTCCTTCAGCATGGGATAACCAGAGAGAGACAGAGACAGAGACAGAGACAGAGACAGAGAGAGAGAGACAGAGACAGAGACAGAGACAGAGACAGAGACAGAGAGAGAGAGAGAGAGAGAGAGAGAGAGAGAGAGAGAGAGAGAGAGAGAGAGAGAGAGAGAGAGAGAGAGAGAGAGAGAGAGAGAGAGAGAGAGAGAGAGAGAGAGAGAGAGAGAGAGAGACACCTCTTGCCAAGGAGTTTATTTTCTCAAGGGAGAAGTGTAGGTGGGGGGAGGACACCTGCAAAAGGGCAAAGCAGCTGGTACTAAGGATGAGTGTAAAGAAGTTAGCCAAGAGTGGAAATAATCCTGGTTCTGGCATCCAAAGACTTTCATTCAAATATGGTCTTTGAATATTATGCTTGCTACCTTTGTGACTCTGAGCAAGACACTTGGGCTTCATTTTCCTCATCTGTAAAATCAGAGTGTTGGACTTAGATGACTTCTGAGATCCCTTCTAGCCATAGATCAATGAACTTTGGTTCTAAAATATTGCATGTACTACCAAACACAGCTAATGTGTTATTTTTTGCTGAATTGCTTTTTTCTCCTTTCTTTTAAAATCTTTATTACAAGGAACACTTGCTGGGTAGGAAATAGGGAGAATGGGAGAGAGTATATTCAGAAAATAATGTATCATAAAAACAAAAGCCATCAATTTAAACAGTTTAAATAAGCAATATGGAGACACATTCTTCATAACATTTTGCAAATGAATGTTGTTAACAAAATAATAAATTTTAAGAAAATGAGTGCTGTACTCATAGATGGCAGTGTGAGAAATGCTGAAAAGTTGGGCTTCCACAGTGCTGTGAGCTTTCAGGTAGCATGGGATTCCGAGAGTGGGTACCACTGACCAAAAGGTTTTCAGAATGTGAGAGGTTATGGAAAATTAAGATTCACAGAATAATTAAGTGATCAGCAGAAGCCTTGAGCAAACAAGAAATTGGGGAGCTAGGAAGGCACAGGTGGATCCAGCCAATCAGAAAGAGTGGGTTTTGAGGAAACCACAAATTTAAATTAACAGCTGATCCAGCCCAAATTAGTTGGGGTCAATGACCTGACTTAACCAAATCACTAACTACTGTGCCTACTTAATGGGCTAAAATATTAAACACACCCCAGAGGAGGATTTTCTGCCATTTTTGAACATGAAATACATGATGGGGGGAGTGTTTTATACTTATTAAGGGGAAACAAGTAGTGGGCATATAAGAAAGATTGTAACCCGAATAAAAGGGACCAATCCTCTCCCTAAAGGGAGGAGCTGCGTCATGTCACGGGAGCAAGCAAAAAGGTTCCCCTATTTCTGTACTCAGGGCTCCCTCTTCCCCAAGAGGAATGGTGTTGGCTTCTGGCCAGAAACGTTAAGATGATTCCTTAAGAAATTTTCCTTGATATCTGATTTTCAGTGTCAAGAGTGTTATTTCTAACAGCTGTGTTAAATTGAGGACCTTGGAACTGGGAAGAGTGGAAGTCCAATCGGCCTCTGATACTATGTGCCATAGACAAATCATTTAACTTCTCTGAGCCTCGGTTTCCCCAACCTAGTGGGAATAACAATACTAGTGCTTTTCTTAAAGGGGATAATATGAGACTCAAATGAGATCATATATACATAAAGAGATAATATATTTAAAGCTTTTTGCAAACTTAAAAATATTCTACACATGCCAGTTATTTATTAAAAGCCAAAATACATAAAAACAAAGAATTAAGTAAAATTGATCACTTCCATTTTTCTAGAATGTGAATATAAAATTGTTAATCTCTTTGTGAATTGTCTTGCTCAGAGATTCCCATTTATTTATTTAAATGCTATTTTATTATTATGATAAACTGATTAAGGTTTTTATGGCCTAATATTTTATAACTTGTCAATCTTTGCTCGACTTGTCTTAGTTTCTCTGACCATACCAAACTATTTCTCCCTTTATTTTTAATATCTTCTTAGTTATTTTGATATAGTATTAATTTTCCTGCCATTCTTCTATACTTGTGCACATCAAAGTATTTTAATTGCTCCCTCAATTTATATACCCTATAAACTTTATATAATCTCTTTCTAACTATTTTCCAATTGATCAAAAGCTTCCTCCTTATTTGGCTCAATAATATGAGTGGATATGTTTTAATAAGAAATAATTTGAATACTTACCAGAAAATATTTACTATTTGCTTCTTTTAAGTAAGAGTTGACTAAAACTCAGAGCTCCACAGGTGATATTCAAATGCCAAACATTATAATGACATGCCATGTCATGAAAAATCACTAATAATTCAATTCTGATAGAATAGCAGGAATACTTTTAATTCTTTTCTGATTGGTCATATCTGTGCTGACAATTTTTGAATGCCTTTCAAGAACTAATTCTGATCACTTTCTAAATAAGACAGTATTACAAAGATACCTTATTTTAAATACACTAGTTTCATTTAACAAGCACTTGCTGAATGTCTACTACGCACAGGCAACCAATTCATGGAAAATCAAAATTAAACAATACATAAATTAGGAATTATTTGCTTAATAAGTGATTCTTTACTGTGTAAACATATTTACAACCCAAATCTTTATGTGTTTCAGAAGAAAGAACACTAGATTTGAACACAGAGGATTTTGTCCTTACTGTCTGTGTAACTTAATTTCTCTGGGAATCACTTTATCTGTATAATGAGAGAGTTGGTTTGATGAATCCTTTCCATTCTAAATTTATGCTTTTATATAGCATTCTTTCAGAGAAAAATGGCATAAATTCTTCATTTATTATACAAGTTGCATTCAATTAAGGCAGTCAGCAATAATGATGCCTTCCCTAATATGGAAATATGTTTTGCATGACTACATGTGTATAATCTATACTAAATTGCTTGCTTTCTCAAGGAGGGAGGAAGAGAATTTGGAATCCAAAATTTAAAAAACTAATATAAGAATATAAGAATTGTCTTTACATGTAATTGGAAATATATGTGTGTATAAATTTTCAATAAAACAAACACAAAGCTTCCCATCTGACAAGTTCTCCAGATTTTAGTTCCTCAATATCTCTCTGTCAATCTCTGATGGGTGTATGTGTTTGTGTGGGTGTGTTAAGTTATTTTGAGACTGGATTTTCTTATTTCATCCAAGCTAAAAGAGCAGCAGACATTCATGGACCAATACCAATACTAATTGATAAGAAAGCTTTCACCTGACCCTGCTTTAAGAGAGCTAAGAAATGCAATAGGATCATTTATGTGTCAGTGGCATTGTATCAAGATTTGCTGTACCCATCAACTAGGAAATGGCTGAAGAAATTATGTATATGAAGGAAATAGAATACCATTGTAGAGTAAGAAATGATGAGCAGGCAGACTTCCAAAAAACCTGGAAAAACCTGTATGAACTGATGCAAAATGAAATGAGCAGAAACAGGAAAACATTGTACAGCAACTTTGTGTGATGATCAACTATGAATGATTTAGTTCTTCTCATCATTTCAGTGATTTAAGACAATTATAGAGGACTCAATAGGAGTGCTTTTCACATCCGGATAAAGAACTGATGGACTTTTTAAGGGGGCAGCTAGATGGTACAGTGGATAGAGGACAAACCTTGAAGTCAGGAGACCCTGAGTTCAAATCTTACTTCAAACATTTAACTTCCCAGCTGTATGACCCTAGGCAAGTCACTTAATCCCCAAATGCCTTAGCAAAAAAAAAGAAAAGAAAAGAAAAGAAAAGAAAGAAAAGAAAGAAAGAAAGAAAAGAACTGATGGATTCTGAATGCATATCAAAGCTTACTATTTTTCTATCCACATCCAGATAAAGAACTGATGGACTCTGAATACATATCAAAGCATACTATTTTCACTTTTTATTTTCATTTTTGTTTCTATTTTTTCTTCCTTCATAACTGTGACTAATACAGAAATACCTCTTACAAGATTTCATAAATATAACAATATCAAATCGCTTACCATTTTAGGAAGAGGGGAGGGTAAGGAGGGAGTGAGAAAAATTAGGAATTCAAAATCTTACAACAATGAATGCTAAAAATTGTCTTTACATATAATTGGAAAAAATAAAATACTATTAAAAAAAGATTTACTGTAAATGCATCTGATTTTAAATGATGTAATAATACCTCTTATCCAACCATTTGGTGACTGTGAAATCAAGGGTCTAGATTGGAGGCCATCTGACATGTTGTATCCTGGCTTAAGAAGTAAAGCAATTTTTGTTCCTTCTCTTTTCCATCTTTTTTAAAAACCACACTCCTCTATTTTATGTTAAGAAATATTAAAGCTAATCAAAAGAAATTAAATCTTTACATGCTAAAGGTTGTATTATATTAGAAACTCCTTGGTTCTCAGTCATCTAAGATTTTTTTGGCAAATATAGCCCCACCTGAGCCCATTTGCTTTTACCAAATAGAATCTGTTAATCTATGGACTCCCAGGGAAGAATGGGAAAGTGCTTTTGTCCTAAATTTAAAATTTCAGGATTTTTCAGGATAAAAAAATTTAAGAATTAAAAATAATAATAGTTTGTGCGTGCAGGTATAAAGCACTTTTGTCATTAAAAATTCCATGAATAAATGTATGTATCATGCAGGCTACTGCATTCCCAGCCAGCCCTGAAGAGTGTAAAGGAGAAAGGATATTTGGGATAATGCAGGCAAAAATAGGTAGGCACTCTGGTCCACCTCCTTCCCTAGAGAATGGAAAAACACAATTTTAGAAAGTTGTATTTATTGCTAATATGCAAATCTGACCACCCCCAGAGTATTTTGTCTGGAGATTCTTTGTTTTAAGGGCAGCATCCCATTCTTCAATCAGCTTTGATTGATTTTCAATTAAATTCCAAAACTAAATCCTATTCTGACCAGGAGAGAAGTCTTTCTCTTCTCCTGTCCCCAGCCCAAACACACACAAGGGTAAGAAGTTATATTTATAAGGTAAGAAGTAAATGTAGAAGGATGCTACTATATATAAATGCTATTTTAATTTAATACTTGTGGCTTACCTCCCTCTAAATAACAAAAAACCCAAACCCAAACCCAACAATAACAAAACTTTCTCTTCAAATGTGCTGCTTTCTAACTTTCTCTATATATAAATTTACTTTGATTTATGGATTAAGACACTTCTCTCCAATCCTATTGAATAGAAACTGTTTTAAATGTGCAACCCTGTAACTCAGCATGTTTCTGTTGTCAAAGAAAAAAAAAACAAAAAAACAAAAAACCCTCACATCTCTTGGCTGCCTTTGGCTCTCTTAGTCCAGAGACCTAGGCAACTAAATGAGGTGGGTCTGGGGGGAGGAGGGGGCAAGGAAATCAGGATGACCATACTTTTGGCATAAGCCCAGGTTTCCAATTTTCTAAGTTCTTCAGCCAGTTTCACTCTCCCCTCCATTGTGTCATGTTAGTTGAAAGACCCAGAAAAAGGGGGGCCATGGGAACACAAAGAAACAAAAGAACACCCACCACGGGGTGAACAGACAGGAAGCTTTGCTAATAGATTTCAAAAGTATAAAATCCTGAACCAATCCTGTGTCTTCAAAGATTTACTAGATATAAGCAGAACTCTGATGCCTATTAAAGAGTAAATTAGCATAGTTGGGGGTGGGGAAAAAGCTTGAGGAAGAAAAATGTCCCTATTAAAGTGATAGTGAAATAAATGTCCTTAACAAGGCTCTGTTCTATGCTGTAACTGTTTGTCTTTTTGCTCAAGTAACATTTTTACTGCCTTTTATTTCAAGTTTTTTTTTTTTTAACTTCTGCATAAACACAGTATTTCACTAATTTGTACATCTTGAATTTTGGCACCAGAATCTATGGTCTCAGAAATCCTGAAAACTATTGCTTGGCTGAACCCCATAGCTTTGTCTGCTATAAAATTCTGCCTTCCTATCAAGCATTAGGAAAGTAAAGCACAAAAAAATCTTGCCTGAAATCAGAACAGCTGTAACAGTATAATAGATTTAAAGCTGGGAGAGGAAACGGAAGCCTGTGAAGGATATATGACTTGATAGTCTTTAAGAGTCAGGGTAAAATCTTGATAGAAACAGTAAGTTATCATCAAGCTTAAGGGCTGACTAATTTGCCCAAGATCTCACAAGTAGTGTCAAAAATAACCTTTGAACCCTATTCCTCTGATTTGAGAGTCATCTTTTCCCCCTACTATACCACACTGCCTGACTAATACTATTTTCTCCCTTTAATTTCAATGTGCATCACTATACTATGAGTGCTTTTAGTATGGGATCTGGATTCATTGACTTTTCCTTTAAAGATTGCAGTGATAAATTCATTCAATGGATATAGGTGACTGTAAAAATTCCAGAAGTCTTCAGATCGAATTGAAGCTTTAAGAGTTTGACTACAAATCAAAATTGTTCATCTAGTCAGGATTTGCTGGCTATTTTTGTGATGTATGTGGAACATTGTCGACTATCAAACTGATGACAGTTAAAAAAAAATAAGCAATTAGGGTATACATGACATTGTGGATAGAATGGGGGGCTTAGAATAAGGAAGGCCTCAAAGTAAGATTAGGCAGGGTTCTAAACCTGCCTCAGACACTGTGTGACTCTGAATGTTATTTGACTTTTCTGAGCCTCATTTGGGTGATTTAAAAAATAAAAAGGTTTGGTTTGATGCTGTCTAAGATCCCTTCCCATTGCAAAATTGTGACCCCATAATTATCAGATTGGGTCTGGTGTAGAAAGTTAGTAAAGCTTCCTACCCTATTTTTTGTGGGAAACCCTATAGCACATAGCTAGAGAAATTCACTAATATTATAGAAATATAAAAGACATTCATTTCTGACAATTTGTCAAACATTACATGCAGCATAACAGATCCAGTGTTGCACTGGGGGTCAGGAAGACTTGGGTTTGAATTCTGCCACAGATAGTTATATGATCTTGAGTAAGTCATTTCTCTCATCTATAAAATGGAATAATAACAGTACCAACATTATATAAACTGAGTGTATACTTAGTTATTATTATCTGAGGTAATTTGCTACAATGAGGAAAAAATATTTGAAAAAGACAGTTAAATTCCATTATTATATTATTATTGTGGAGAAACGGAAGGTTCTACATTTTAGTGCTATTATATTATGTGCTTTTGTGTATGTGTGTGTGTGTGTTCAATAGCTGTTGATCTATTTCTGGGGAGATGATTTTATGTAAGGGACATGTAATCCATATCTTAAGTAATTTTCTTCTAACAAATTCTGAATTTTTACAAAGAATAATGTCTTGATTAAGGTATTTTATTGCGAAGGTGCCACCTTTTGTAGGCCTGAATTCATTTTTCTTCACATGAATTACTTTCATCCTGAATTTAAAATAATGATAATTTGTGTGTACAGGTTTAAAACACTTTCTTCATTAAAAACTCCATGAACTAGTATATATATTATTATCCTTACTTTATAAAAGACAAGGAAACTGAGCCTGAGAAAAGCTAATTGACCCCCCCCCCTTATAATTCCCTCATAATCTTGAGTCCAAGAACTCAGATTCTTTGATACCAAGTTTAGTATTGTTTCCATTGGGCCACACTGCCTCTCTCATCCCCTTCCACCCATCAATCAGTTGAAATTCTTTCATCCTTCAAGGTCCAACTCAGGTACCACCATGAAACTTTGCCTGTCCAATGAAATACATATCTTCCTCTCTCACTGCACTTTATATGGGTCCCATGTTTGCACTTATCTTCCCCTTCTAGTCTCCTACTTATTTGTATACACATTTTTCACTCTATTCCTACCTACTTTTTGCAGGAAATTTAAATTTCATTAAATTGAACTTTCCTTGAGAATAATGCCTTTGTTGTATGTATCTGCCTAACCCTTGTACCTAGTACAGTGACTTGCACATTGTAGGCACTGACTTTAATACATACACAGATACAAACATAATCTCAGGGACCTGAGTTCAACCTTGTAAATACATCTTAAAATTTTACTAGTTCAAGCAATTTTTAAACAATATTACTACTTCTCCATTAGGTAGTAAAATGAATTGATCTTTTCTTCTCCATATAAATTGTTATTCACAATGAATTACTGTACTAGGATATTGCCACAATTGCCTCAACACAATATTCCACAGTAACTAAAATTTGAAATTCTGAAGCTTCATTTATTTATTGGACATCCTTCTAAAACATATTAATCTTAAGGTGGGCAAAATGTCAAAAGACCTCAAGACATTCTCGGTGGCTTTGTGAAAAATTGGAAAATATACTCTTATTTGGCATATGGTAAATGTGATTCGTTTTAGGAGAAAAAAAGTGAGCAGTTTTAACCATTAAAATTTGCAGGGAAATTAACAATGTATGAATATGTATGTGTGTATAGTAGGTACTTAATATATGTTTACTTACTAATTGATCCAGTTTTCTCTTCTTAGTATGGAAGTAATTTTATAGTTATTTTTGCAGTTCATAAACCCCTATTATGTGCTAGGTATTTGCAATAAAAAGATCAAAATGGATCATTCTTTACCTTCGAAAAATTTACAAACTGAATTTTACTTTGATTCATCGTTTAAGACACTTCACTCCAATCCTATTGAATAGAAACTGTTTTAAATGTGCAACCCAATTCCCTAATTCCCAATTCCCTTCTGTGTATTATGTCTAATATAGGTGTGGCTGAAAAGAAATAGAAGTAAATGCAGTCTTTTTAATTATAAGAGTATTTAGTTTCAAGTGCTCCATTTTAACACATCTGATAGATCTTAATTTCTGAGCTCTTAAAGGAGAGGAAGAATTTTTTGAAAACTAATATATTTTATTCCTCCCTCCAATTACATGGTAAAGCAATTTCTTAACATTGTTTCCAATATTTTTAACATTTTTATTTAAAGTTTTGAGTTCAAAACTCTATCCTTCCTTCCCTCCTTTAACCCCCTCCATAAGATGGTAAGAAATCAGATATGTTATACATGTATAATTATGGTAAGAAATCAGATATAAGTTATACATGTATAATATTTCCATATTAGTAATTTTGTACAAGAAGATAACAGAAAAAATGAAAGAAAAAAATAAAAAAAATAGCATGCTTTAGTCTGTATTCAATCAATATCACTTCTTTCTCTGGAGGTGCATAGTACACTTCATCATTAGTCCTTTGGGAATTGTATTAGATCATTGTATCGAGGAGAATTGCTAAGTCATTTACAACTTCATTGAGCAATATTGCTGTTACTGTATACAGTGTTCTCCTGGTTCTGTTCATTTTACTATGCATCAGTTTTTTAAGTCTTTCCAGGTTTTTGGGAAATCATCCTGCTTGTAGCACAATAATATTCCATTACCATTTAGCCATTTCCCAACTGATTGACATTCCTTTGATTTCCAATTTTTAGCCATCACCAAAAAGAACTGCTATAAATTTTGCACAAATAAGTCCTTTCCCATCTTTTTTGGATGTTTTTGGGAAGAAAGCATTTTTAACTCAGTCTACATGCCAAACTTAGCATAAAACATCATATCAGTAGATGTTAGCCAATAATAATAAATGGTTGTTCTACAGGTTGGCCCCTGATTCAGGTAAGTGTGATTAGGTTGGGGGTGAGAATTCAGAATAGAGTTTGAGAGACTGGTTGGAATATTATGCTTCAGTTAGTTGGCTGTTTGGAGCAGTGGGATAAATAAAGGGCTTCGATGATAATGCCTTACCCTGCAACATTTAAAACATACTGGTTTCCATTCTTATAAGCATTTGATAAAGAGAAAACACATTCCATGTGGAAGTTTTTAGTCATTGACTTATTAGACTGTTAATTAATAAAAATCACCTTACATTTAGTACTTTGTAGTTTTTAAAATCAGTCTCTATTGGCTAAATTAGCAAGTAGAAATGGTACTTAAGAAAATGAAGTTGTGAAGATTAGCTGATCTCATACAAGTCAACAAAATCTCTGCTAGAGGCTTCACAATTTTGAGAGCCTTAAGGGATCACTTAATAAGTTTTATTAGAAGAGGAAGATGTCAAAAGAATGGACAAAGTTAGCACCTCTAAAAAGTGATCAAGAGGATATCAATCACTACCCACTCATATTCCTACTTTAATCTTCTTCATAACATAGCTATGAGAATAAGCAACATTTTTGTTCAGGGTAAACTAGATTAAAATATGAAACAAGAGACCTACAGTCTTTCATGAAAGATTTTTTTTAAATTGCAAACCACATGAATGTATGAATGAAAAAGCATTTATTAAGTACTTACTAGTTAAGTCAACTATTATGAAAGAAGGAAGGAAAGAAGGAAAGAAGGGAAGAAGGGAGGAAGGGAGGAAGGGAGGGAGGAAGGAAGGGAGGAAGGAAGAAAGGTAGGAAAGGAAAGAAGGTAGGGAAGGAAGGAAAGAAAGAAGGTAGGGAAGAGAGGGAGGGAGGGAGGGAAGAAAGAAAGGAAAGGAGGGAGGGAAGGAAGGAGAAAAATAGTATGTTTCATCCTGTATTCAGACACCATCAGTTCTTTCTCTGGAGGTGAAAAGCATTTTCATTATGAGTCTTTGGGGATTATTTTGAATCATTGTATTGCTCAAATTCACAGTTTTGACAATCATGTATTAAGCAACTATTATGTGCTTGGCATTCTGCTAAGGGCTAGAAATACAAAGAAAGGCAAAAGATAGTCTCTGTTTTCTTTTTTTATTAAAACTTTATTTTTCAAAACATATGCATGGACAATTTTTCAACATTAGCAAAACCCTGTGTTCCAATTCCCCCCCCTTTCTCCCATGCCTTCCTCTAGATGGCAAGTAGTCCAATATATGTTAAACATGGTAGAAATATATGTTAAATCCAATAAATGCATACATATTTATACAATTATCGTGCCACACAAGAAAAAAAAGAAAAACAAAATAAAATGCAAGCAAACGACAACAAAAAGTGAAAATGTTATGTTGTGAACCACACTCAGTTCCCACAGTCCTCTCTCTGGGTGTAGATGGCTCTCTTCATCACTGAACAATTAGAACTGGTTTGAATCACCTCATTGTTGAATAGTCCCAGTTTTCAAAAAGGGCATAATTTAATTTGGGAGACAATAACTATGTACAAAATAGAGGCAGCTGATAGCTAAATAAGAAGCACTGGGCCTAGAGTCAGGAAAACTTGAATTCAAATCCAGACTCACTCATTAGTTGTATGATTCTGGACAAGTCATTTAACCTTTGATTTCCTGACCAAAGAAATCAATTGGAGCACTATTCCATTATCTCTGCCAAGAAAACCCCAAATAGGATCATGAAGGGTCAGACATGACTGCATAACAACTCTTAGGAAACAAAATATGTAGAGCACAAATTGATGACAATCTCAAAGGGAAAGCACAAGCATTAAGGGGGATCTGGAGGAACTTGCATAAGGTAGGGTTTTCCCTCAGATCTGAAAGAAGCCAGAAGACTGAGAAAAGAAGGGAAAAAAATTCCAAGCAGTAAAAATGAGTGGTGTCTAGAGAGTAGAGAGAGGCTTGTGAAAAAATTAGCAAGGAGGCCAGTATCATTGGATATTAGAGTATGTGGGAGTAAGGCAGGGACTGAAAAAGTAGGAAAGGGTCGGGTTCTGAGGGACTTTCAAGGCCAAAAAAAAAAATGCTGGAGGTAATAGGGAGCCAACTTAGTTTACTGGATGGGACAGTGATATGGTCAGACCTGTGTTCAAAGAATTGTGCAAAGAACTAGGATATAAAAAGAAAAGACAGCCCCGACTCTCAAAGAACTCCACATTCTACCTGGGTCAAATAATACTTACAAAAGGTTTCAGCTGCAAGTCAATGGAAGGTTCCATTGTTCATAAGAAATAGCAAGAAAGCAGATGGCAACATATCATCTTTAATGACATTTTCACTGATAAAATAATCTAGAGCTCCTGCAATATTTGATCCACTTATCTGATCAGCCTAAAAATCTTCATGAGGATTCCAAATATTTTTGAGGAAGGCTATAAATAGGATTTTTAAGGTGCTAAAAGAAATGACAGAATGCTGTCTTGATGGCAGGTTGTCAATATGTTTTTTGAATTTCACTTTCAGTATGGTATAGCACAAAAGGCCTTTGAGAGTCGAGGGACCAGAATCCTAACTCTGCCTCTTATCCAGGTAACTTTGGGACAAGGACAAAAAATCTCTGATTCTCAGTTTCCTCATCTGGAAAATGAAGGGGTTTGAGCAGCTTCTAAGGTCAGCTGTAAAAGTATGTCTGCAGATATATGTACATATACAGGCATATATGTCTCTCTCTATATTTATGTGTGTATGTATGTATTTATAAATCTGAGAGAGGAAAACCCTCAGGGTTTCTGGCCAAAACAGAAACACCTGTGAGCTAATCAGGACTCCTGGTTATCTATCAGCTAAAAGAAATTTCTCTTATCTTCATACTTTTAAGACAAACTTTTGTAGAACAAATGGAAACAAAAAAACCATACAAAATTAATAATAGCTAGCTGAGCAATTTAGGGTGCTTGAAGCATTTTCCAAGCGAATCCTTGCTTTTTTCAATCTTATTCTTTGAAAAAATTTAAATGTTTTCTCTAGAAAGTGTATAAAAGTATTCTTTTCTTCTTGGAGGTATTTTTAAAAGGGTCGAATGAAAGTGCCAGATAGGGACATTATTATCTTCTGATTTGTTTTTATAAAAGAAGAGGATACACATATTGGAGTCAGAAGACTTTTGCCACTCACTCAGTGATCTTGGGCAAGTCATTCATCCCTTTAAGTCCCTTCCAGCTCTAAAACTTTGACATCTTTATGTGGTAAGAATGTAGATCCATTTTTCTCTATTGTAAATCAACTAAATTAGTAATAATTGAGATTCACTTTTCCCCTTTCTCTTTGAGTTATATCATTACTAATTTAAGTTTATTTGGAGAGGGGAATGGCTTCCTCGAACAAAACATTAAGAACAATTTGCTATTATTAAACGAATGAATTATAGGTAAGCATTTAAAGTAAACCTTTCAGATAAACGGTAATCAACTATAAAGAAAATGAGGAAGGCAAAGTTTTCCTTTTCATGTAGATACATCTTCGTCAGAAAAGGAAAAAAAAAGATACCCCCAAATATACACAACACTGGCTATCATTTTATCAAAGGAAAAAAAAAATCTGAACTACAGAACATGCTGCGGAGTGGGAAGCTTGAATGTCATCTGAAACCAAAGGCAACATTTGCAGAGACAAACCCCGGCTACTATTACACATGATTTTGAAAAAATGTGCAAACATAAGCTTCCACCCTATGATTATGGGATGCACACACTTGAATATCTCTTCTTTCCATGAAGCTCTGAATCTAATCATAACCAGGCTTGACCACTTTGGGGGTGGAGGAACCTTTTCTAGAAGAAAAAAAAATCCTGCTTTTGAATCTCTTCTCTATTTATAGTTTTCCCCATAGGGTCATATAGGTTTCTGTCTTGGGGACATTTTCTCCTCAGACTAGAAATTTTGCACACAGCTCTCAGAACGCTGCGCTCACCACTCTAATACCTTATCATATTGTCCTCTCACCCCTCAAACACTGAAACACCAGAAGAGCAAGACGCTACTTTTGTCAACTGGTTTCCATGGTTTTAAGGGTGAAGGGGAATGGGGAAACGCTAAAACTACTGAAAGAAGTATTGAGGAACCAAAAAAAGAAATTCTTGAAATCCTCGAAGGCTTCACTAACCACAATATACCCAACCCACTCCTCACTTTTTTTGAGGAAAAAAAGAAATTCTCCAGAAGCCTCTTTGCTCACACACCCCACTCAGAGAACTCAAATCCTCCTCCCTCTCGGGATGCCCAGTGATACAGTGAAGCACAAGCAGCTCCCGGACCCACCCACTCCTGCCTCCGCCCCCGCGGCAGAGGCCAATGAGGGCCATTATTGGAGGCTAGACCTTCTGTGATAGGCCCAGAAGGCCTGCCGCTCTTCAAGATGAGACCCTCCCTCTTTCTCCGCCCTTCCCCTCCCTTTCTCTTTCTCTCCCTTCCCCAAGCTGGAGGGGCCGGAGCATCAGGGGGAGTAGCCAAGCCGGGAGAGCAGCCGCGGCGTAGTTGCAGTTGCGCCATCTGTCAGGAGCGGGGTTGGGAGGAGGGGGAGGAGGAGGAGGAGAAGGAGGAAGAGGAGGAGAGGGAGAAGGAGAAGGAGGAGAAGGAGAAAGAGAAGGAGAAGGAGGGGGTGGAGGAAGAGGAGGAAGAGGAGAAGGAGGAGGAAGAAGAGGAGGAGGAAAAGGAGGAGGAAGAGAAAGAGGAGAAAGAGGAATTGCTGTGCAGAGAAGCAGCCCGAGATTCGCCCGCCACGCAAGGAGAGGGGAGGCCACGGCCCCTTAGAGCCCCCTCCTTCCCTTGCCAGCCGGGGCGGCGCTGCGCTTGGCTCCCGACACCCACCCCTGGGTGGTGGGGGTGGTTTGCGGAGCTCCGGCACAAAAGCCACCGCCTCCCTGAGCAGCCGCTGCTACCCGGAGGGAGCCGGCCGCCCTGGGCTGGGGGGGAGACCCTGGAACTGTCCTCCTGCTCTGCTTCTTCTCCTCCTCCTGCTCCCGCCCCCTCGGAAAGGTCCCTTGCCTGCCTCCTCGGGAGCCTGCAGAGGAGGAGCCGGAGCCGGAGCTGCCACCGCCACCACCGCACAGGGAGGGCGGGGAGAAGACCATGTGAATGGGGCTCCGAATCTCAGGTAAGCGGGGCGGGAGGCAGCTGGAGAGAGGTGGGGGTGGGTGGGTGGAGGAGAGGATGCCGCTGCTGCAGGAGCAGCAGCAGCAGCCGCTGGAACCCTGGATTGGGTTGTCTCTTCTCCTTCTCTTCATTTACTGGACCCCTTGCATCTCCTCCAGTCGGGGTCTGGCGCTGCGCTGCTGCTCCCGCAGTCTGCGGCTGCTGATCCACTAGCGCGCTCGCGGCAGCTCGCGAGCATTATCCTTATCCTGACTCTTATTAATAAGCGCAAACAGCCGCGCGGCATGGGTTTTCCTGCAGCCGCCTTAGCGCGGCAGACAAGTCACTGGGGAAAACGGAGCCGGCAAGGTCCCCCTCCGCCCAGGTCCTTTCCTTTGCTTCCTTCCTTCGCCCCCACCCGGGGTAGGACTGGACTGAAACTGGGGATGGGCTCTGGAGGCAGAAGTGGGTTCCGCCCCTGCCTTCCTGGTGGAGCCCCCCACCCCCACCCCGGGGGACCCTGGCGATGTGTGTTGTTATAATGATAATGACAGGGATGATGTAATCATTTAATAATTGATGATTCCCAGTAAGCTGGGGCTTGGCCCCATGTTGCTACCCTTCTCACCCCGCCCCCCCCCAGCCTACTCCTCCACCTCTCCATCCTCTCGCGGTCCCAGTAGCTGACGCTTTCCCATTCCCATCCTCCTGCCGGTTTCTATCACCTCCCTAAGCTACTTCCCCCATCTTCCCCTCCACTCTTCTTTCCCTTCCCCCAATTTCCCTTTCCCTTTGCTTCCCCCCACTTCCACCTTTCTACTCCCCTTTGGCTTTTTTTCTCCTGCTCCTCTACCTCACCCTCACGCCCCTCTCCCCCTTTTCCTCCCCACCCCTCCAGTGTTTCCTCTCTAGTTCCCCAGATCATTTGCTGTTTTTTGTCTCCTCCTTTCTCTTATCTCTAAGCCCACAGGCTGAGGGTAGTGAGCCAGAAAGAGGCAACTAAGGCTCCTCACAGGGCGTTTATTTGCTGTGACTAACTGCAAAAAGGAAGAGGGGAAGGGGGTGGGGGCAATAACAAAGTATCCTCCCTCTTCTTTCCCTCAAATAAATCTCACAGGCTGTGTGTGTGTGTGTGTGTGTGTGTGTGTGTGTGTTACACACAAAGGGTCCTTTCAGTTCCTAGAAGAGATACACAAAGTACCCAAGGATGGTGGGGTTTCCTGCTTGTTTCTATTCCCTGGGGCTTCCCTTTCTCTTTTCAGATGAAGCAGTAGATCTTCTCAATCCCTCCTTCCTGCCACATTTGGGGGAAAGATAAAAGGGCACCAAATGCTAGTTTGTGGGTGCCAACATTTAACGATGTCCTAGGAACTGTAGGTGATTTGGGACTGGACCATTTCTCATGCTTTTGTTGTTGTTATGATTGTGTGTGGGTTTGTGTTTGTGTGTGCATTTAAAGGTTTCCGCAGCTTAGAGAAGTTGCCTTTCTGTATTAGATGGCTTCTTTCCTGATTCCTTCGTTTTGTAGGGAGGGTGCAGGGGTCCGGAGTTAAGGCTGTGTTGGTGTGTGAAGCAGTAGTTTACTTATGAATCAGAGAATGAAATTAATGGGTTGATCCATTTCTTACTGATAGGGGAGGGAACTGAAGGAGAGAGAATTAAGCCTCCAGAAAGACTTCATTTTATTTCTTTCCAGTCAAGTATAAGCAGAGTCTTTTGTTATGGAATAGTTTTTAATATTTTCTCAGTGGATATTGGTGCAGTTTTGTATTGAAGTGCTCAGAGCCATTGTGAAGGAGCGTAAATTAACAAGATGTGTGCCTCTGGAAATAACTTCTGGAAACCTTGTCCCTTTCCTGCCTCTGTCTAGCCTTTTTTACTCCCACATCCTTCCTTCCCCCTCCAGTGTATTTTCTACTCTTTATATTGTCATCATTTCACCCCTAGATCCTGCCCCATGCCCCCATTATTCAGGTGAAGATTGTTGGGTTCAAAACTCTCTGAGGAAGTGGTTTTGTTAACTATCTAAAGCTGGGGTGGGGTGGGAATTAGTTGCAAACTATAGAAGTTTCTATGTAGTCTTCTGTCTACTAAACCATCTCGCTCATGATACCCTCCAGAAAAGGAGTTCTTCATCTCGGGTCTATGGACTTTTAAAAAATAATTTGATAATTATTTCAATAAAATTGATTTTATTTGTGATGCAATATATTTTATTTTATACATTTAATAATTTAGTAATTATTCTGAGACAGTGGAGGTCCGTGGCATTACCATATTGTCAAAGGGAAGTTTATGATAGAAAATATGAAGAATCTCAGTGTGTCTCTGCATGGGGGTTGGGAGTGGAGGGGAAAGAGAGAGAGAGAGAGAAAGAGAGAGAGAGAGAGAGAGAGAGAGAGAGAGAGAGAGAGAGAGAGAGAGAGAGAGAGAGAAAGAAAGAGAGACAGTTACTCCTACTCTAGGAGGAAAATTCATTTATATAAAGTTGGGTGCTTACTTTCTTGTGCATTGCATGACAAGTTCATAAAGGCTAAACTTGAATATTAAGAGCCTAGTACCAAACCAATACAAATGTGGGACAATGTCTCCTGTTAATTCTTAAATAAGACTTTTTTTTTTTTTTTTATAAAAGCTTTGTTAGAATTGAAATCCCATCCGTGCATATTGGAATTTTAGAAGGCTTTTATTGTGAGAACTTTTTATTTGGAAAAAGTAATGTGGTTAATGGGGTTACTTCTGAAAACAAAGCATGGTTTGTTTCTAGACTCTAGATGGGCAGTCAGTGAGCATTAAATTTAAACTCTGTTGTCTAACCAAAAGTGACTTCATGGGCAAAGTTGAATTTGAACAAAACCCCTATACTTTAGATTCTGTAGCTGCTCATCATAGCATTTCTGTTCCTTTCTTTGAACATTTTTTTGTGGCTTCTTGAAGTGAACTCTTTTTACATGTTCAAAATCATCCAATTCTTATTTAATAGTAAGTTCATGAAATATAAGAAATTGTCTACCCTCTCTTCACCTGCTTTTCACAGCAAAGTAATTGACTCATTCCACTCTTTAATCTTAGCTGAATTTCTCTCAACATGGTCTTTTGTACACACTTAGATCAGGGAAGGGAAACTTACAGGTCATCTAAGCCAACCCCCTCATTTTACAGATAAGGCAACTGAGTTCTTGAGTTGACACAACTGAGGTCACACAGCTTTGTTAGTGATGGAGTTGTGACCAGCACCCACGGGGCCTTTTATATTACGTGCTCCCTCCCTTATTTGGCACTGAATGGCATCAGATTTCAATTATTTTGTATAGTTTTGAGCAGAGAACTTCCAGATGGGCTGCTAAGACATATTTCAATGCTTCGAGGTCACAATGCTTTGAAAGCATGTCAAGACCGACAAGCAGATTGAAGTAGGATCAGTCAACATAAGGATAGGGCCTCTATTCAGTTTGTGGTGCCAAATTATATTGGTTGGAGCCCCAGGGTAGTATGCTGTCAGTCTAGCAGCAGACGTGGGGTGGGGAGGAGCACCTTCAATCGTTTTTTAGGCCAAAATTGATGATGAAGTCTATCTACCATCTGGTGAGACTGAAGAAAGAAAATATTCTCCTTTTTTTTTTTTTCCCATCTTGAAGAATCAGGAGTAGTAACTGTAATCTTTTTTTCTACTTCAGTACTCTATTTCTCTAGTACTTAATGACAACAAGACTAGTGGAAAACTGTTTTACTAGTGGGAAGACCAAACAAGTAGGTGCCAGCAGTTTATTTCCTCCTATGACCCACAAAACAGAGAACTCTTTTTGTATCCTGTTGGGGATAATTTGATTAAAATAAAAACTATTTAATTCCCTAGTCAGGTGGACTCTATTGAATTATATTTCCCACAAAAATACATGTCTATTTTGATATAACCGTAATAGCTATTATAAACCAAAGACATAGTTTTCATATTTAGAAAATATTTTACATTTTATTTTGCTATTTTTGGTTGACCTGAAGAAACATTTTTATACTTATTTTAAAAATCTAATTTGACTCCAGCCTACTCAGTCTATGTCTGATTTTCCATCTTCATGCTCTAGCTCCACTTATTAACTGTACATCCAAACTTCAAGACCCTGCTCCTCAAGGCCTCCCTCCTCAATTAAGCTTTCTCTGATCTCCCTTACTCCTCCTTCCTTCCTTATAGCTCATCATTTTGAAGTAATATCATGTATATATCATATTCAAACTTTTATTATATTCATCTTTGTATGTATTTTGTTTTTTCTAGCAATATTAACTGCCAGTTCCCAGCTCCCCATCCCCAGAGGTTCAGGGCTATTTTTTATTTACCTTCATATCTCTCCTAGCATGCTGCACTGCACATATTAATTGTTAAATTAGTTAATTAATGAATATATATTACATATAACTTTTTATTTGTATGTAAACTGGTTCTTCTATAATAAATAGGATGGTCTTTTCGATGCTCTTTGTCCTCTGCTCAAGTCCTACAAACCATTTGTGCTACTTAATATGACAAAGCAGAATTACCTCCAGCTTGAAATAAGGATAATAAACAAAATACTTAACCCATTAAGAGCGTCTATAAAGTATATAGGCACTGAGTACTAACTCATTCATGAAACTAAACCATAATTGAACTGATTGTAATCCAGGCAGTGGACTGTTTATTTTGCTTAATTCTAGTCTAATGTAACTTGACAAGTTTGCATTGCTACCAGTTAAATTCAAAAAACATTTAGTAAACTTATGGTACAAAGCACTTTGTTAGTTCTGCCTATTGGATATTTCAAACTGGATGCCTTTTAGGTTCTCACAGGTGAGTTCTTTCCAACTTTACTGTCATTCCCAAGGGCCTCAACATAGTTTGCATCTTTGACATCTTCAACTCCTTTCTCCCTCATAAGTTGTCTAATCATATTTCTATCTGCACGTTTTTCACATGTTTTCCTTTCTATTCAGTCACACAACTAGGTCAATGGCCTAGTTCAGGCCCAAATCACCTCTCTTCTCCTCGATAACAGACCCATCTTTCTTCCATGCTCCTCCCTTCTATAACTCTACAATCCTGCCACACTGGCTTCCTTGCTGTTCTTCAACCATGGCACACCATCACCCATCCCTGGTCTTTTGCAGTGCTGTCTCTTGCCTGTAGTGCTTTCTCTCTTGACTTCTTCATGAAATGCTGGCATTGGTTAGGGAATCACCCTGAATTATTCTCTAGCAGAGTATTTTTGGCAATCCACTCTATGAATAGTATATTTAAAGTGACATAATAATATTATGAATTGTCTTACATAATTTAAAAATCTTTTGCCGGTTTATAGGTATCACTAGAGAGTTTCTCTTGAGGTTTATGATCCCCTCTAGGATAACAATATATAATCTTTAAGAATCAACAAGCAGAAACTGAAAGATTAGACAAAAGGTTAGAGAAGAGACATAAATGATGGAGGCAAGTGTGCCATTAAGAGAATTTTTGTTTATTTTGTCTGAACAATCAATTCAAAATGACTAGATTTGAGTGAGTGAATAAATTGGGGATAATGATCTTTTGTAAAAGGTGGGGAAGTAGTTTCTAAGGTATAGGTATGAAATGAAATGGGGGAAGGACATTCTTATTTTAAGAAATCTAGTCATCTTGAATTCTTGGAAATGAAAACATGGGAGGAGAGAAAAGGAGAGGCAAATGTTTGTAAGCAGTTTAAAGAATAATACTTTCAGTCAGGTGATAATTAGTATTAATTTTGTTTCAATGTGAATTGATTGGGTTTGGCTTTTTGGACTTATAAACATGGAATTAATACTGCAGATACAGTAAAAGTATAAATTGTGCTTCTCTGCCTTCTGTGTTTCCTTCTCTTCCCCTTCCCCCCATTAAGTACTGCAGGTGGCTCTTATGCAAGAAAATAGTTTTCAGTGTCTTAGTGAAAATATTGGTTGGGGGAAGGAATCATTGTGTCAGAGGTGCTGGTTTATTAAATCTGATAATTCTTTAACAACCAGAATAAATAAGTGCCTCAGTAATTCTATTCAAACAGTCTTGGGTGGTACATAGTACAAGAAGACCTTTGGATTAAATGACATGGAATTTGATTAGAACAGAGTAATCCAGGAAAGATAAATTGAACTGGATTTATGGTCTAATAAAAATGTGGGAAGAAAAGATAATGTTCTCTGCCTCATGAAACTTTAACAATGTTTGTATCTTACTACAACATAATCTTTGGATGAGAACTCTTTCCCATTCCCTTCACTTAGTTTTAGAGTTAGGTTGGCGTTTCAGAAGATCATAGATCTTTGATTGGAAGGGCTCTTGGCTCTTGAAAATCATTTAGCTCTTTTGTCTCCCCACCCCCAACTTTTAGAGATGTGGAAAATTAGACTTACTGAGGTTAAATGGTTTGTCCAAGGTCACAGAGGTATCAAGTGATGGACCTCAGTTTTGAACCTTGCTTCTCCAACTTCAAAGCCAGTTCCACCATTCTATCCTGTCCTCTCATTACAGAGTATGGTTTGGTACCTACTTGGAAGGCTTTTGAAGCACCAATCAATATGCTATTTGCCATATAATCAGAAACAAAATAGGTGAAAATTATAGTGTTATACCTGTGGCTTTTTAATACTTAAGGCTGCTCAGGGAGGGATAGAAAAAGGCAGTAAATGCTAAATATAAGAGAAACATTATGGTCTCTGTTTAGTATTAGGAAGTCTTGGATTATTTGTGCTCCCATTTAAGGTCCTGTCATTATCTCCTGCTTTAGGAGAGAGAAGGGAGAGAGAAGTGGAAGAAAAGGTTGGTGGCCATAGGATAAGAGATTTAGTGCTGAAAGGGATTGTAGAGGTCTTGACTTGAATCTTAACTGCTTCATTTTACAGATTAGATGCACAGAGAGATTCAGTCCAGGGTCACACAGCTAGTAACAAAGTTCTGACTTTTGAAAAGAACTTTAATAAACAATCTCATTTTATCCTCATCAGAACACGGTGAAGTATCTACTATTATTATTTCCATTTTAGGAATGAGGAAATTCAGGCTAGGGCTAAGGAGGAGGACGGGACTTATCCAGAATAACACAGCTACAAATTTCCTGAAATAGAATGTTAACTTTGGTCTCCCAAACTCCAAAAATAGGGTACTATCCACCCAAACCATCTAGTTCCACAACTGGTGATGTATCAGTTCCTCAGAAGAGGATTTACCCATGTCCTCTTAGCCTGCACATTTGGATAGTGCCCTGTCATACTTACCCTTTTCCCCCTGAGCTAGAAGCCCTTTCTAACTGTAATATAAAGCTTCTCTCCTTAATAGCAAGAGAATTCATCATATCATACCATATCATACCATATTTTGGTGTAAGAGTAAAGTAAACCTCCATTTGACATAAGGAGGAGAGGGCCTTAGGGTTGTCCACTGACTTCCCCTAAAGTGGAGAAAGTTCGATAATTTTAGTATTTCAAGGGCATTATTTAGCTGCCTTTTTTGCATTATTTGTAGCTTTGAGGTGATGGTTTGCAGCCACGTTTGTGCTGTTAAGGTTGGCTGTGTAAGCCCTGGACTCAAAGGAGCAGAAGGCAACTTTGAAAAGAAAAGAAATAAAGGACAATCTAGTGCTTTTGGAACTACAGCTATTAATCTCAGGTAGTAAAAAGGTGAAAAAAATATCAGGAGAGAAAGAGAGAGAGAAAGGGTAAGAGAGAGGGGGAGGAAATGAGAGGGAGGGGGGAGAGAGAGAAAGAAGGAAGGAGGGAAGGAAGGAAGGAAGGAGGGAGGGAGGAAAGAAGGGAAGGAAAGAAGAAAGGAAGGAAGGAAGGGAGGGAAGAAGGGATAGACCATAAATCCATCATATAAAGATCTCAACTTCTGTTTTAAAAAGTTTCTAAGTACCTGCCCCTTTTGAATTTGCTGATGGAGTTTTATCTGATATATTCAATCACTTTCATTTTCTTCACAACTTTTATCCTTGAGATAGCTAGAAATAGGAAGCTTTCCATGATGCTGCATAAGGAAGGAAGTTGTCTACTTTACTGAAAAATAGGGCTTTGGTAGCAAGTAAAAATGAACCAGCTCTCTTTCCTTACTTTCAAACCAATAGCACATCTTTTCCTGCAATCACCAGAAAAATTTACTGGATATGTAATCCTATGAAATTTTGCCCAATTAGAATTAAATTGAAAAGACAATTAAATACTGGCAATTTACTAGGATATAGTATCTGTTTTGGCAGCAGTGTGCTAGTAAAGGACTATGAATTTGTTGTTGTTTATTTTAAATTTTATTCCCAGATAATTGATTGAACAAATTCATTCATTCATTTGGTACACATTTTAAGACACCTATGTTACACAAAATATTGTTCTAGGAGATGCAAAGATCAATGTTAAAGTCCCCATCATGTTTTCTATTGTCTGAATTGATGAATAAATAACAGAGCAAAATTCACTTTTCCATTATGTGTGGAATGAACTTCCTCCCTTTCTAACTGTTGAAATCTTCCAGGTCTTAGATGTCTCCTCATCTATGAAGCTTTCCTTGATCTTTTAGTCAGAAGCAATTGTTCCTTCCTCATATCTCTTCCAGAAGTTTATTTACACTTCTCCTTTGTTTTTGTGTGTTTTGCTTTTTATTATAATATAATTAGAATATAATGAAAAACTCATTGATTAGGGACTAGAAGGTAAGGATATAAGTCCAAGCTCTAACACACAATGGCTGTAACTTTGGGCAACTTTTATGAATCTTCATTTCCATATCTATAAAATGTAGAGAGGAATATTTGTTGGACCCACCCTCATAGCGTTGTTGTGAGAGAAGTACATATTTTAAAATATTACATGAATGACTTAATTAATATGCCTTTTCAAAACTGTATAAAAAATAGACCATCATTATTGTTATATATTTATTTTCTCTCACTAGATTATAAACTCCTTAAGGGCAGGGTAACACTTAGGACAGTATTTGTGCTACATGGCAACATGAAAAGAACATTGTACTGGAAGTTCTCAGACCTTGGTCTGAGTTGTTGCCCTGACAATTAGTAGCTCTGTAATCATAGGCAACTTACTTAAGTTATTACTGAGTTACATATTTTGTTTGTTTTCTCATGTCTAGAATAGGAATCTCCAAAATGGCAGGCCCTTCTTTGGTGCAGATTTAAGCCTATTTGAGTCTGCCCAGCTTATGCAGTTTTTATCCATATAACTACCAACTGGGAGTTACCCAAATTCTGGGACTCCTTCCATGATCTTTTGATATTTCATGACTATCAGTGGAATATACAGGCTTTAAATCTGTCATTCTTTCTTTTTAAGAAAATGTAGTACATTGGGAAGAATTCTAGATTTGGAATTAAGCAGCTTGGCTAGGAAATGTTGGCCCTTTTGAACTTTATTAATGTCAAAGATAGCACCATCCTCTCAGTCTCAGGTCATAACCTGGGTATCACCTATTCTTTTTTATCTCCCTTATCCAGTCTCTTGTCTTTTATACACTTAAACACACACACTACCACAATCTTGCCAGAGGTCTTCATCAATTTATACCTGAAGTAATTTGCTTGACCTCTTTCATCACAGTTGTCCAATTAATCCTTCCTGGCTTCCCTGGTTTCTTTCAGTTCCAACCAAAATCCCATTTTTTTTATATGAAGCCTTTCCCAATCCCTAATGTATGTTTATATATACATATAAGCAATAAACTACAGAATAAATGCAAGATAATTAAGGAGGGAAGGTTTTAGAGAATGACACTTGAGCTGGATGTTGAAGGAAGAAAGTTTTGAGAAGGAAGAAAGGAATATTTCATGCTCCAAGAACTGTCTTGAAAAGACATGGTGATTGGAGATAGAATATATAAAGAACAGAAAAAAATACCATTTTGCCTAAATTGGAGGATGCATTATGCGGAGTACTGTGTAATAAGGTCAAAGAGGTAGATTGGAGTTAGGTTGTGAAGGTGTTTAACAAACAATCAGAAGAATTTTTATTTGATCCTACAAGCAATACAGAGGCTCTGGAGTCTTTGAAGTAGAGAAGAATGTAATGATCAGTTCTATACTTAGACATCTGTGTAGAGGAGGATCGATCGGAATGAGAGAGTTGAGGCAGGAAGACCAATTAAGAAGTCATTTCAGTTGTCTAGGCAAGAAGTGATGAGGGCTTTTGAACAAAGGTGGTTGTGTAAATTGAAGGAATTAGATTTAAACAATGTTGTAAAAATAAAAATAGCACCATGTGGAAACTTATTGGATATACAGGATGAAGGAGACTGAAATAACAACTATAATGCTGATATCATAAACCCAGGAGATAGTCAATATGATGTTTTCAACAGAAATAGAGTAGCTTGGAAAAGGAAAAGGTTTTATGCAAAAATTAATGAGCTCTGTTTTGGAAATGTTAAGTTCGAGATGTTTCCAGGACAATGTTTGAAATATGTGGTAGGCAATTGGTGCAGGATTGAAGCTTGGGAGAAATTGGGGCCGGATCTATATATCTATCTATCTTTCATTCTGTATATATAGATAAGTGTATCTATATCTATATATATCTTTGACATATCACTGTTAATTAAAGTCTTGGGGACTGATGATATCATTGAACAAGAGTGAAGTGAGGAAAGAATGGAAGGACCTTAGTTAGAAAGTTGGAACACCTAAAATTTAGGGAATATGGTATGGATGATGGACCAGAGAATGGGTAAAACGAGAGATGCTAAGAAGTAAAAAGTAGGGGAATGATAAAGGGGGCAGTACGCAAGAGAGGATGGCAAGGGATTGAATCATGTAGAAGGATCTGAAATCAAACTTCAGATTGATTTGAGTTGAAGGTTACCTTAGATTCAGTGGAAAGAGCACCAGCTCTAGAGCCAGAGGACATGGGTTCAAATTTCACCTCCACCAATGATTACTACTAATAGTACCTAATACTTATTAGAACCTACTATGTACCACTGTGCTAAGTGTGTTACAATGATTCTAGTAGCTTTGAAAATGAAAAAAAATTATTATTAAAATTATCTATCTTTTCCATTTTTTGTCTATTGCCCTTTCTGTTTTATTTGTGAATACCTTTGGGATGGTTTTATTTAATTGGATCTTTCAAACTTAAGTTTATTTTTCCCCACTGTTCTTTTTGTTTTATGAGGTGATAAGGATAATCATCCACCATCCTTCTCTGTATAGTTTTAAATGAATTTATATTATAATCTTGAGTAGCTCTTTCCTGCCACATTCTTCAGCTTGGCAAGAATGATAGGATACTAGATTTATAGCTGAAAGACACCTCAGAGATGACATAGTCCAACTCTTTCATTTTACAACTGAGGAACTCAAGGCTCATGCAAGGAGATTCAGTGACTAGTTTAGTAGGAACACAAATGATAGAGTTAAGTTTTAGTTTTAGGTGTAGAAATGATTGCTTCTTATTCATAACTTCACTTGCACTGGATAAAGAGCCCCTTTAACCTTCCTGGTTTGAGTTTCATCACTGCCCTCAACTTAAGACTTTTGAGATGGAGTTAATTCCATCCATCCATTCTTTGGTGACTTAGTAAATATTTACCAAAAGCTTACTTCTTCAAAGGAAAGGCTATGTTGGAAATATGTTTAATGCAATGTCTGTCCTCTGAGTTTTGTGGAAAAACAATAAAACTTTGTCATCTAGTAATAAGTGATATACTAGGTTGGATTTGCTAAGCCTTTGCTAAGAGGCTTTCTAAGCTTTACATTGTGACTCACTTTCTGCTCCTGCTTTGTCATTGCCCAAGCTCTCATGTATTCTGGATACCAAACCTAATGTTGTACAATGGGAAGAAAGGAATAAGAAATTTTATCTAGTCCTTCTATGAAATACTTATATCTTTTTTCGGGAAAGTGGTGAACTTAGATGGAAGAAAAACATATCTTTATTATACTATAGTGGTTTTCCTTTGCATTTTATTTTATTTCCTTTGCATTTTCATATGTATTTAATTTCATTTTATTTTATTTGATGCATTTCAAAACATGATTCTGAGAAAAGATCTATAGGCTTCAGCAGATTGCCAAGGAGAGATCCACAACACAAAAACTCCTGGTCTAGATCATTGTTGAAAAAACAGTAGCAATGTTTTCCTGGCAACACTCCAAATGTGGACAACTAGGAGGCATGTGGTTGGATTTGGAATTATGAAGACCTGAATTCTGTCTCACATACTTAGTAGTCTCTCTCTGCCTCAGTTTTCTCATCTGTAAAATGGAAATAATAGCACCACTCACAAGATTATTGTGATGATCCAATGAGTTAACATATATAAAGTGCTTTGTAGACCTTCAAGTGCTACATAAGTATTAGCAATTATTCCTCCTATTATTATTATTTTTAGTTTTATATAATACTTTTATGCTTAAATCTGCTTGTTTCCACTTGCCACCTTGCTAAGAAAAGTACTTTCTTTTTTGCTGGTAATGACATTATGTGTTTGTACATGATGTTAATATACATGATATACTTGTCTAAATTGCTTTATTTCAGTAAGAATTTTTTTGACTTGTTTCATATAGGGGACACAGCAGTGGGTTCAGATCAGTGCTTATTAAATTATTTCTGGGGATGAATCTTTAACTTTTTCTGAGAAATCTTCTATTTTGTGTTGACTGTGCCCAGGAGGGATGAAGATGCCTTATGAGGAGCCATCCTGTGTTTCTTAGAAGTGATTGGAGCTGGGTCCTTTGTTTTTTTCTAGCTTATTTAGTCATGCTTCTTGGGGGAGAAGTATGATGCTTTTCAGTCCCTTAATGTGTCTCATCATAGCACAGAAGTGACCCTGGCTTCTTAAGGGCTATGTCAATGGGGCGCCAGCTTTGGCAGGTCCTTCCAAGTTAGAAAGACTTCACCCACAGTCCTGGTGATGGATGGTGTGTCTGTGGTCTGAGAACCAGCCCAGCCAAGTTTTCAAGAGACTGTTGCCCAAATTGGCTGCGGGATAAGAATTTTTTGGCCATAACAACTCCTGAAGACTTTTTCCCAAGTCAAGAAAGTTGTAGTCTGTCAGAGAAGGGAGTACCCATGCTGAAGGAATTAAGAATTCTGAAGGTTAGAATTGAAATTGCTTTTTTTTTTTAAATTACAACAATAGTCTCTTTGAATGAAAAATTGATTCTGTGGGGGTCGTATATAGCTAGCAAGTTTACATTTACAAGACACATTTACAGATTTTTTTGCCATGCTAAGAAAACATTACTATTTTTCATTGTTGTGTTATCCATTATGTTAAGTGGTCATATACAGAATAATAAGATAGATTCTTGATTTCAGATTTCTGTGAAATGGAGTTTGTTTTCTTAGTGGCAGAGGTAGTTGAATGAAAGTCAGTTTAAAAATGATGGGATAGGAATCACAGAAAAAACATTATTTTCTCTATGTTAAAATCCATTTGTGCTGAATGAGGAGCCCTAAAAGAGCTTTTGGTTCTAACCTAATTATTTTGGGAGTTTTTGTTTGTTTTTAATTTTATTTGAAAAAACAGAAAAAGAATACAAAACAAAATAAAACAAAAGAGAACATTGTTATGTGCCCAGCAGAACATGAAGGAGGATTCAAAATAACAAATAATCAAATTATTCAAAATAACAACAAATTACCAAATCAAGAAAGCATATATATTAATGCAAGAGACTATACACTTTACTTCCTTATAAATTGTTCCTTGGTTCTCTCTGAGTACCTTATTTACTTTATTCTGTTTTTTTCCCTTTCATCCCCTTCAACACCCTCAAGCAAGCTATAGTTAAGAATGTATGTATATATCTACATGTGTATACATAAATACATAAAACACTCACACATGCACACCCCCACATAGACATACATATCTTTCCAATCCCTGCTGACTTGCTATTACTTAACCTCCCCCCACTCAAGGATCCTTCCCTTGTCTTCTTCCCTTTCCCTTTGCTTCCCCATCTGCCCATCCCTCCTCCTCTTATTTCTTTATAGATGAACATAATTATTATTTTTACCTTAATTCTGCCAATTTTTCTTTTGACTTACCCTATTGTTAATGTGACTCTCAAACATATAGCATATATTTCCCACGTAAAAAAAAAAGTTTATCCATGTTGAGTTCCTTAAAATTGATTTTTGATATTGGCTCTTATGTGTTAAATTTTCTGTTAAATTTGGTTTTGGTAAATAGAAAGCCCTGAAAAGCTGCAAATTCATTGACTATCCTTTTTTTCCCCCATAAAGCTTTTTATCTTCAAAACACATGCTTTTCAACATTCATCCTTGCAAAACCTTGTGCTCCAATTTTTTTCTTTTCCTTCCTCCTACTCTCTTCCCTAGACAGCAAATAATCCAATATATGTTAAATATATACAATTCTTCCATATATATTTTCATAATTATCATGTTGCACAAGAAAAATCAGATCAAAAAGGAAAAAAAAATGAGAAAGAAAACAAAATGTAAGCAAACCACAACAACAAAAAGTGAAAAAACTATGTTGTGATCCACACTCAATCCTCCCATTACTCTCTGGGTGCAGATGGTTCTCTCCATCACAAGATCATTAAAACTGGCTTGAATTACCTTGCTGTCGAAAAGAGCCACATCCGTCAGAATTGATCATTGTATAATCTTCTTGTTGCTGCGTACAATATTCTCTTGATTCTATTCATTTCATTTAGCATCAGTTCATGTAAGTCTCTCCAGGCCTTTCGAAATCATCCTGCTGATCATTTTATAGAACAACTATATTCCATAACCGAATGTCCATTTTTTCTCATTCAAAAGTATGGGTAATTTTGCTGGATATGATACTTTTGCCCACAAGCCTAGTTCTTTTGATTGGCCTTAAAGTTAGTTGCTTTGTAAGTCTGAAACAAAGAATTAAGCTAATGGAAACCTAAATCACTTTGCGATCTTACTTCAGATCTAAGTATAATAATGAGACTAACCTAGGAGATTATCAATGTGCAATCAGGGAATAAACACTTATTAAGTACTTACTGTATGCTCAGGCACTGAGCTAAGTGCTGAGGATAGAAAGATAAAACTAAAATGGACCTTGGTCTCAAGGCTTTTGCATTCTGTTGAAGCTAGGCTCATCAAGTCACAGATCTACCTTGCTGCAAATATGTCTTCCCCAATGGAATGTTTATGTGCCTTTGGCTTCTGTGAGGCTTTTGGGACTAATTAGCCACACAGAAATTAAATAAAATCATTCTTAGTTCATCACCTATAATCTACCTGTCATTTTCCTCTACTCCACCCTGGACACAGAAACACATAGGTTCAATCTTTCAATTTTATTCTCTTAGAGGCAAAATGTATAAAACTATGTGTGGAGATCTTTATGAACTAATTTTTCAATAACCATAGATTTTTCTATTAACTCTAGGAGAGCAGTCATTTCATTCATTTGTTAAAAAATAATATAAACATTTATTAAGAACATAGTAAGTGGATAACACTAGTTAAGTCAATTTTGAGGAGGGGCTGAGAGTGGGAGTGGAAGGAGGGAGAGAGAGAAGAACAAGGATAATTGACATTTTTCTTTCCTTTAAGGAGCTTATAATATAATGCAATGAATGGAACACTAGAACCAAAGTGAGGGTGGATTTTAGGAGATGAAGAGATGGCTGATTAGATAAGATATGAAGCATATTTTTGGATCAGGGACTGGCTATGTGCATTTATAAGTAATCTCAATAGGTCTAGTAGATCAGAGGCAGCAGCAGGACAGATGGCAAGGAGATGGCGAGGGTGGATTGCTGAGTGAAATGCATTATTTTTAGAGTGTTTGGGTTGCAAAGTAAGCAGCAAGTAAGAGCAGGAAGGATTCAAACCCATATCTTATGACTTCAAACCCAACAGTCTGTTATAATAATAACTGAATTTTATATAGCGATTTGGAATTTATAGTTTAAGAGAACAGATTACTTTTCCCCAAAGTCTATAAACACTCTGCAAAGGACTATGTAATCAGGGAGGGCCATGGCCTTATATAGTGTGGCTAGATCCAGTGCTCATTCTCTTTCTCTGTTCTAGGGTCATCAGCTATTTTCTTAGCATCCATAGGCACACTGGTTGGTAGTAAAAAATAAGGAAGTATAACTAGAAAAATTAGTGAATCTGAGCTCCTTTATGACAGGAATGTTTGAGGTGTCAGAGAAAAACTCTTGATATAAATATCTACTATAATAGAGATTAGAGACCGAGCTGAGTGGAGAGTTAAGATGGAAGAAGAAAAAAAAGACCTGGAGTACTCTATAAGAGATAGTTTAATGTAGAAGAATGGGTAAGATCACCAAGGCAAAAAAAGTGCAGAGCTAAAAAATGCAAAAAAGAGATATGGGTAGAAAAATCAGGAAAAATAAAAGGAATGAGCAAAATATGAGAACTAGTACACTTTTTTTTTTTTGGTAATAAGTATTTTTTTATTCAAACTTTTTATTTATAAAACATATGCACGGGTAATTTTTCAACATTGACCCTTGCAAAACCTTTTGTTCCAAATTTTCCCCTTCTTCCCCCACCCCCTCCCCTAGCTGGCAGGTAGTTCAATACATGTTAAATATGTTAAATCCAATGTATGTATGCATATTTATGCAGTTATCTTACTGCACAAGAAAAATCAGATCAAGAAGGAAGAAAACAAAAAAAAACCTGAGAAAGAAAACAAAATGCAAGCAAACAACAACAGATAGAGTGAGAATGCTATGTTGTGGTCCATACTCAATTCCCACTCAAGCAGTACACTTTTGCAACACTAGCAGATTAGAATGTTTCAAGGTTTTGATGTTGAATCTTGACTTGCATGCAAGTCATGGGAGAATAGTTGAGCTTGGGTTATTAAGAAGTCATTGGTTACCTTTTTAGAGCAATTTTAATTAAGTGGTGAAGCCCTATGCACAGGGTTAGCGAATCAGTGATTAAAAAATAAAACTGACAAGTGTAAACCTTTCTTTTGAGATGTTTGGTGGCAAAATTAAAGAGCTAGCATTTTGATGGACTATACAGGAGATTCCAGTTGGATTAAGTTTTGTAACTTTTTTTCCTGAGCAACACATGGCCATCTGGGAATGTGCAAAGCAAAAAAAAAAAAAAAAAAAAATGGGTATCACCCAGGATTCGGGAATGGAATGAATAGAACAGAAATTTGAGTAGACATTAAGGTTTTCTAGGGTGCTAAAGAACATAGCATTAAATGGTTGACATCAGGAAGCAAGAGAAATCAGAAGAGAAGGGATAAAAGATCAGAGGTCTTGATGGATGGAATAAACAAGTGTAATCAGACATAAGGGCACATTTGATGTTGAAAGCGAAGTGTTTATATTCAAACGTTACAAACTAAAAGTTTTTTAATCTCAAGTGATGAGAAGGTAAAACAGAACATTTTGAGTGCCCATAAATAAACTAAGTAAAGTAAAAGTGAAGGTCTCTATTGAGGAATTGTATATGAGGAAATAGTTTATCATACTTTTACTAAGAAAGTTCAGATCTACTTTGGTAATAATTTAATTTTCCCACTAATCTTTGAGAGCCTTAGGGTTTGTTTGTTTTTGTTTTTGTTTTTTTTTTTTGAATATGTTGTTCTGTTCCATTCTCTTCTGTTGTTTCAAATGGAAGTAGGATAATCTTGTGTTATTTGAATAGCTTTTCCTTTTAAAGATCTTTCTCCTGGCTCTTGCAGAGTTTGTTGTCATTGGAATTTTGAAATTACTGCCATGGAAGTTGAAGCATAATTTTTGTTTGTTTTTCTTGGAGATAATTTTTGGATTCTTTTTTTATTAGTACTTTGTTTTGTGTATTAAGTTCTAAGAAATCTTTTTACACTATTTTATGCCTTATGGTGTTTGGATCTTTTGATTCTTGGGTTTCTCTGGAAAGCCTATGATCCTTATGTTGTATTTGTACACCTTGTTTTTGAGATCGATATGTTTTGCTTTTATATAGCTTACATATTCTTTTAACATTATTGGTTTTTGTTTTTCTTCTTCCATTTTGTCCTTCACCTCAGGATATTTGTACTTCCAATCTATTGCCCTCTGTTTTGCTTATTTGGAGAGATTCATCACTATGGAATCAGGTTTTTTTATTCTGCTAATTATTTCTGTGTATACCATAGATTTTGCCATTTATTGGTGTCTAAATTCTTTTTTCAAGGTTCTGATTTCTCTCTTGAATTCTGGAATATATTGCTGTGGTTCTAAGCACTCTTAGGCATCCAAAATGTTCTGCATTTCATCTAGTGTTTTTAAAATTTTCATCGTCTCATAATATTAATTTAGTGACATTTGCAATTTTTTAGATGTAGTATTACTCATTTTCCCTTCATCTCCTTGTTGATTTCTCTAGTTGTTAAGTTTTAAACTGAGTTTTCTTCATTCTGGTAACTTTGATGGTTTTTTTCTCTTATCTTTTATTCTTCCTCCATCCTGCATGATGGATTTATCACTTGGTCCAAACCTCAGTGTTGTCTTAGCCTCTTCCCACTTTGAGGGGGATGCATTTTCCACTGACCTTAGTCATTGCCCAAGTAATTTCTGGTTGGAAAGGATTGACCCTAGCTGAATTCCAGTCCCTTTTCCTTTTGGATTGGTGTAGCCTCATATACTGGCTCCTGCCCTAGTTCTCTCCATTATTTAATTTTCTGGCTGGGTGCTGAGGCTTGGTGGATGGTGGAGTCGGTATTCTGAGCACAGTGTTTGCCATCTTGGGTTCCCTAATCTGGGGAACACCATATATAAAACAAAATCTCACTCTCTTATACCTCTACATTTCCTACACTTATCTGGGCAAGAGTTGCAGTCCAGTGCTTTCTGCAACAGAATGCTGGATATGAAAAACAGAAGTGCTGTGTCAAGAGAGAATACAGCAACAGAAATTCCTGAGTGGGTCTCAGATCACAGGCCTATGATCAGTTTGTGCATCCTGGATGGATGATGAGACTAATGGGGGAGGGATAATGTTAGGGACTAGTATTCTCCACTGTTAATTCATTCAAATTAATAAAGCTTTGTTGGGCTTCTCAATTTTTTGTCCTGTGGAGACAGCTGTAATTGCTGTACATTTGGCACATAATCTGTCTTTTTTGGTGTTGTTTTTTAGGAGAGTTAGTGAAGAAAGGAGAAAATGTCTAGTCTTCCTTCTGTGGGTCTTATGACCCTACTCTTCAAGAATTCATTGCTATAAGCAAGAGGTCTTGATTTTTTCCAACAGTGAAATGCTGGTAGTTCTCTGGTTAAAGTCTTGAGAATATTAATTTTTAGTTAATTAATATTTTATCTTTAGTAATAGTTTATCTTTTGACTATTCTTAGTTGTAACAACAGTATTTGCAGTACTTCAGATGAGGAAGTTATGGAAAAAAAGCATGAGGATTTTCAGACTTGCTTAAGTCAAAACTCAATTAGCATGTCAGAGATTGGAACTGAATTTTCATTTTTAATGTACCTTTCAGGGACCAAAGATGAACATAAGAAATTATAGTCTCTTAATATAAGAGAAAACTCTCTTCATCTTTATTCAGTTCCCTTGTACTAAATAAAGCATCTATTTATGAAAGGATTAATTTCCAAGTATAATTTGGAAGTAGTTGCCTGAGCATTCAAATGAAGGAAGGGTGGGATGGGATGTGCATACAGGGATAGAGGTAGTTCTTTTGGACCCCTTTACATGTGCTATTTCTGATAGTCTAAGGAGAAAGATTCTGCATTTAAAAAGATGTTTCAAGAATATATTATTTCTTATGAAAAGTAGAGTCTTGTGCTTTATTTCAACAAGTATGACTGTTGTTAGATATTCTTATTTCTATATTTTCCCAATCAAAGACTACAGACATGCTTAGATTATATGTAGGGAAACCATTAAATACTATTTTTATAGGTAAGGAAACTGAGGCACAGTGGTAAAGTGACAGGTTTAGGCTCATGGAGCTAGTAAGAATCTGAGGATGGGATTTGAACCCAGGTTTTCCTATCTCCTAATTCATCATTCTGTCCGATCTTAAAGACTTAAATGAACCAATTACGTTTAACAAGTATGCCTATATATGAAGAAAATTGAGGGATGTTCTTGTCCCCTGAGAGATACATCAGTGGTGACTGAGAAGTAGACACTGGTTTGGATACATGCCCTAGATCAACAGAAAGGGAGAATTTACACTCCTGTGATACCATTGCATGGAGAGAGGGAAATAACTCTAAGAAAGCAACCATGTGTGACTTCTTAGTCCCTAAATGAGGAAGGGATCATAGAAAAAGAAGTAAGAACATTTCAAGAAAGCCTTAAAAAAAAAATCTGTGTCCAAATCCCTATCTCTCCCATCCCCTTTTTTCTAATCCTGGCTATTAAGCCTTTTAAAAATCTCAGTCCTACTCAACGCTGGGACTTATCCTGGCTATAAAATGAAGGGGATATAAGGAACCTGCTTCAAACTTGAGCTTTGCTGCTTGTTTTTTATGTGACTTTAGGTCTACCACTCACATCCCTGATTTCACCTTGATTTCAGGATAAAATTGAAAAGGAGAATAACTAAAGAGGAAAAGCAATTTTGTGAAGCTATATGGAAACACAGTAGGACCTTAAATTCTGAATTGTAATTATTCCTTCACTAACATCTTCATCTGACTTTGGAACAAGTTGTATTTGTTAGTTGCTCCAATGTAAAAATCCCTTTATTTCTCATCTGTAAACTGGGGCTGTATGTGTACAAGATGGCTTTTAAGCTCTAAATCTATGATCTAGTGATCTCATGTTATTTCTGCTTCTAGAAATGAATCTTCTGATAATGAAGTATAACGCTGAAATGATCTTCATTAATTGAGTATTAGTATATTTTCTTTGCCTTTTACTTTGAGTCCCAATTACTTGGCGTTTACTTTCCTACCTGAAGGTGGGGAGTTTGGAACACAGAACTACCCCAAATCATAGGATTGTTGGATTTTGTGGATCTAAAGCTGGGAGGAACTTAGAGGTCATCTAATTTTGCCCCCCCTCATTTTACAGAAGAGGAAACGGATCCAAGGAATGATTAAATTTCTTGCCCAAGGTCACACAAGCAGTGAATATTATAGCCCATGATATGGAAATGGTCAGGAAGTGGTAGGGCTATCCCAAAATTGAGCAAGATATGGTAAATGTTCATAAATTAGAGCTCAGGGTCATAGAATTGGAAATGCCCTGTGGAGATGTGAAAGTACCAATACATTCAAAATCAACCTGACTTGTTCCAAGGTCATAGATGAAGGTGTTAGTGAAGAAATAATTACAGTTTGGAATTTGGAGACCCAGTTGTGTTTCTATATAGTTCCTCAAAATTGCTTTTCCTCTTTAGACATTCTCCCTTTCAATTTTATCCTGAATGCTTTTCCAAGGACAGTAAATGGTTTTATCCAGTATGATACTGTTTCCATGGTGACTAATGTATTTCAAAGAGGGTAGGCTGTGATGGAGGGAGTCTAAAAAAGGACAAACACAGAAGTGTCATAGCATAAAATATAAGACAGTGCACAGCAGAGTTAAGTTTGAGCTTTTTGTATCCTAATGGCTACTTATTTAAAGGAAACCTGCATAACTTGCTCCTAAATGTGAGACCATACAATCTTTACTGCAGCCCACACTGTCCCATATTGACCTGACACCATTCCTTTGGTTAGTGCTTGTTTTGCTGTGTTTGTTGAACTCAATCTCGGGTTTATTAATTTTGTTTCTCCAGGAGCTTAACATGCACCTGCACAACTAGAAGAAGGGATCTAAGATATTTCTACTAATTGAGTCCTGTTTATGACAGTGTGTGTGTGTGTGATAGGGTTTGAAAAATGAAGACATATCATTATATCCTTTCAAGTCTCAAACTGTTTTGTGAGATGGTAATAAAAATCACTTTGATCTCCTTAAATGAACCCCAAGGGGAGTATGAATAATTATCATAATAATTCCCATTTCTATAGCATTTTAAGGTTTACAAAATGCTCTACTAACAATAGTCATGTGGTTGTGAGTATGAATATTATTTCCATTTTACAGACAAGAGAACTGAGGCTTGGTAGTTAAGTGACTTATCAAAGTTCACTTAAAGGTCTGAACTTTAACTTAGATATTCTAATTTTTCAAACATATATGTATTTAACAATACTATAGTAGAATACTAGTTCATGACTTTAGAAAAATCACGTAGCAATTACATCTGTGGCAGGGTTAGGAAAAGAATTATAAAAGATAATTCTTCTCTCAGGCCAAAATTCTGTCTTGAACTGATGAATTCACAAAATGTTAATCTCCTTTCAGATGGATATATAATAATTTTACTTCTTATTGGTTGAAAATCAACTCTGAAATTACTATAATGTTAATTTTATTGGACTAATTGCTCAGGTTATGTGTAGTTTTTTTTTTTCCTTCTTGTTTGTCAGTAAGATGTTTTATCATCAGTTTGAATTGTAATCAAGTAAAAGTAAGCTTATGGGGTAGGGTATATAAGAAATGACCATCTATAATGACAGGCTCTCTGCTCTCCCCTACCACATTTTTCCCTTTTCCAGAATCTTTACCTTTTTCTTGTTATATTTGTGCTAAGAGACAACCAGCAAGTTTGGCACCTTGGGAAAGCAAAAAGAAGGAGGAGGAAACAAGAAAATCAAGAAGAAACAAACTTTAAGTAAACTTTTTTTTCCTTTAAGATAAACTAAGTTATGGGTTAGGGAAAGGAAAACCTTAGAATACAAGAATAGGATACAAGGATAGTCAGGAGGACTCCTTCTGGGCAAGCTACCTTTGACAGAAGGCATAAACAGGCTGGGGAAGAAATTACCTGAAGTCCATTTATGGAGAGTAGGAAGCAAGCCATCTGGGAGCTTTCTCTTTTAATTAATTATTCTTGCTACCTAGTTGTTAAGCTCATTTTCTAGTTCTACTAAAGGAATACAAGTATTCCTTGTCATATTGAATGCGTTGTGACCCCATGGACCATACTTTCCAGCAAAGACACTGTACTGATTTGCTTTTTCTCTCTGCAGTAGATAAAGGCAAACAGAGGTAAAGTTGACTTGTCGGGTCACACAGCTAGTAAGAGACTGAAGCTGGATTTGAACTCAGATCTTCTTGACTCCAAGTCCCAACACTACCCACTAAGTCATCTAGCTGCTCTACGAGTTCCCTTTAGGACCTCAAAAGTTCAATACTCTGGGATGAAGCCCCACTTGTCTTGCCCTAGTTACAATTTTGGAGTTGACTGGTTAAAGAGAATCATAGATCTTGAGCTGAAAGGGATTTTGGAGAACATCCAAATCCAATTCTCTTCGTTTATAAATGAGAAAACTAAAGTCCAGTGAACTTCAGCTGGCCAATGTTACACAGGTCGCAGATTTGATTCAACCAACATTAAATGACAGCTCTGGGTATAACACTATGCTATATGATAAGGGCACAAAGATTTAAAGTAATATTACCTATAACCTGAAAGAATTTACATTTTATTGGAAAATATGTGCACAGGTAAAGATAATACCAGGTAGAGAGAGCTAGAAGGGAAAAGATCTGGAATTAAGTTTTATAAGAAAATTTGAAAATTTGCTATGTCAGAAAAAATTGCTTCCATCAACACAACTAAAATAGTCTTTGTGTAACAATATTAGAGCTAATGTAGGTTCCCTGTTAGCTAAGATAGCTTCATTCATTCCTTAACTTTCTTTCTGAAGTCTTGAAGGAAGCGTTAAGTCATGTACACCATCATGGGCATAGGAGCTCACTGATACTTTGGGAAACTAGGGAAAGGTTCTGTGCTTATCTGTACAGCTCCCCTTCCCAGCTGCTGGACACACAGGATGCTCCAGAGACACTGGATGTATAGGGAGGCCACAATGCTTTGTTTATCCAGCAGCTGCAGCTCGACCATTGAAGAGCCCTCTATGAAACTATGCATGTGCCCCAGTCTTTGGGCAGGAAGCCCTTGCAAGCCCTATTCTGAAGAAAGCACTGAGGAGTTACTATGTGCAGTCATCCTCTCCCACCCACTCTATCTATTTCCCCCATCCATTTTCACCCCTTATTCTGAATTATAGCAGACACTGGCCCTGGCTGCTTTTTATTTTTTTTAAATCTCATTCCTGTGATCTAAGTAGGAATGACTAAAAGTCATAATGTCCCATTGGAATGTTCAGTAGGAAAATGTATGACAAGTCATATTAGCCCAATGGCTGGGCTATTCACAGACATCATTTACATTACAGTGTGTTGAATTCTATAATTCTCCCTGTAGTAGTGAATGAATAGAGCTAAGAGAATTGGATTAAGAAAGAGGCCATTCAGAATATGTGAAGACGTGCCTGGCGTAATGAAGGCTTTTCTGGTCTATAAATATGTTAGATTCTTTTGAAGAGAATAAAATGAGTTCAAATGACAATGGAGAAAATATATTGATTAGTGAAAGTATTCCTTATTGACTAGCTCTTCTTCCTAGTGACCCTGCACCTCCTGCCCTCCCCACCCCCCAAAAAAAATCCTGGATTATTTTTTGGTTTCTTAAATATAGCTGAGATCTCTGTTTACATGGAGGAGATGGTTGAATACCTGGGGTTTATGAGTCCTGATCTCTCTTGTGTTTTTTCAATCAAAAAGGGAAAGTTTAAATTAATTTGTCCTTCACTAAAGAGTTAGTATATTATCTTTTTCTAATAGTTAAACAGACATACATAAATTTAAAGGGGAAGGTTTGTTTGTAGTTTTGCAGTTTTAAACTTTATAAAGACTTTTGGTACAACCTATATACACACACACACACACACACACACACACACATACACACACATATCCATTTACCAGATTTGTTTAAAAAAAAAAATAGGCCATTACATCCTCCCAAATCTGGCTTATATAAAATTTTATTAGGGCTACAAATTGAATTTGATATAAATGTTATAGAGAGTTGCTGAGAGAAAAATCTTGTAGCCAAAAAAATTCATCACTTGTTGGACAATCCTTTGGGCCTCTGGCAGGAAGCTCTTAATTGCCCATCAAAGGCCAGTGAGCAAGCTAGCATCATCTCTTGAGAAAATGTAGAAAGAATGCTATAATTAAATGCCTCACCAACTGAGCCCTCAACAAGAGGAACAAATATAACCAATGGACATTCTATCATAGCACCATCTTGCCATAAATGACAGAGGACTAAGGAAATAATTTTTATACAAGTAGGGAGTTCAAGGGGAATTTTTCAGTGACCTGAATAAATTTTTCAGTTTTTGTCTTTCTGCTTTGGCCAAACAAATATTTTCTCACAGATTGAGTCTGCTCCTAGAAAAGAAATTAAAAGGGGTTAGAGGAATATACTTCACTCTCCAGGTTATCAGGAAGATAATAAAATGCCCCTTGAAAAAGGAAAGAAAAAAAATAAGTAAAAGTGTTCTATCAAGGCAGAAAGGGATCATAGCCTATGTGGGGAGGTTGGGAGACTGAAAGACACGATACTGGAAAATAGGGGAAGAAGGATCACTGAACATTTGGGGCTAAGTGATAGGTAAGAAGCTTTATGGAGAGGGAAGCTAGATCCTGAAATTCCAAGGAATGACGATATAGATTTAAAGATACTGCTAAGAAAGTGATAAACCAGTTAAAAGCCAAGGAAAAAGACCTAGTAATGGTTTTTGACAACTATCTACTAAGGTAGCTATTTGTCTTGGAGACTTTACTACTAGAGGAGTCTGCTGTCTTTCTGGGACATATGTACAGGACAGCCTCCTACAACTTGTCAGGTTTGATGACTAATAACACCTTTTTATGTAGAGACAGCAATAAGATATAAACAAAAAGAGCTCTGAATTTAGAGTAAGAGGCCTTGGATTCAAATTCTGTCTTTGTCACTTGAAGAATAAATCACAAAACCTCTCTGGGCTTCAGTTTTCTCATCTGTCAAATGAAGTTAAACTATGTAGACTCTAGTGTCTTTTTCAGCTTTTTCAGAATCTATGATTCTATTATAGTGACAGAATTCAGGAATCCTTGCCAGGGATTATGAAGGCTTGGCCAAGAAACTGAAAACTGAAAACAAGTATTTTTTTTTTTTATCACTATTGCTGATTGAAGGCAGGGTATGTGGGACATAAAAGACCAACTTGAGAAATGAACAGCTGCTTAAGAAGATCTTACGTAAGAATGATTTAGATTTGCAAAACACAACTTAAATAATAGGAGTGAAGCACTCTTTATCAGAGATGGTATAAACAAAAAGGACTGGCCAAAAAACATTTGCCTATAGATGTGCATATAGATTGTGTGTATATGGTTAAAGGGGAAAGAAGAAACTGATTGGATATCATGGATTGTAATAGCTATAGCGGAGTAAGAAAAATAGTAATAGTTACCCAAGATACAGAGTTCAAGAAAGAAATTTCTTGACAAAACCCATAGTCAGATGTCTCTACACAAATATACAGAGTATGGGTGATAAGAAAGATGAGCTAAATTCTAACATGAGGAAGACAATTTGATCTCATGATTATCACTGAGATTTAGTGGAATAGGTACCATGATTGCAATATAATTGGTACAATATTCTTGTTTGGAAAGAAACAGAATAGATAAATGGAGACTGTCTAATTGAGAAGATCCCAGGAAAAATGGAGGGGGGGGAAGTATGGTATTGACATCCAAGGAAAGATTATTATATCAGAAGACATATTCTTATGTATGACTTATATGGCTATAGACAACCCAGACTGGAGCAGGAAATATGAAAAACAGATAACAAACTTGGAGTAGAAGCAAGAACTGGTAGTGATGAGAAATTTTAGTCATCTAGAATTGTGTTGGAGCCATATCTCTGTAGCAGAATGGACCCTAAAATCTTAACTTACTTTTAATAATTATTTTATCCTTCAAAAGGTAGAGAGACCATTGAAAGGATTTCTTATTCTGGGCCTAATTCTGACCAATAAGGAAGAATTGATTGTTCAAATAGAAATGATTTTAGGGATATTTGACTTTATCTGAATATTTTTAATAAAAGAGGAGATAAATCAGGCATGGTAGTCTTTCATGGACCCCAGATTTTTGATGAAAAGATTTCGAAGAGTTTAGAGAAAGAATAGCTAAGATTTCATAGTCTAAGATTTTATGTGGGAAATCATTACAGAAGGAAGAAGTTGTTCTCAAGAATGAAATTTTAAAGAAAAAAAACATAATGGAAAAGGGTAAAGGGGACAGAGATTAATGAGGATGCACAGGGAACTCATGTATCAAATTAGATTTTTAGATATATAGAAAGTGCAAGATGCAAAAAATGATTATAATAGAAATATAGTCTTGTAAGTACTCGTCCTATAGGAACAGGTCTGGAGCATAAAAATCCAGAATAAGCTGAGTCTGACAATGACAAGAACAAATAAATTTTTTGTATCTATGTTGAGGGAACTGAGTAGGATCAAAGAAGAACCTGAACTATTGTTTAAGATGGATAAGAAAATGAAGATAGCATGGGCAAAACTAATCCATGTTTAATTTACTTTTGGGGGGGTGTGTGTGTGTATGGGTTTGGTTTTGCTGTCAAGAAGATGTTTGGATTAAAAGGACAGAATGAAAATGGTTACTAAGGAGTTGAAACCCAAGTATATAATGAGAAAATTAGAACTCTTTATTCTCTTAAATGAGTTTAGAGTGCCAAGACCAAACAAACATATCCCAGAGTACTAGAAAGTATCAGCAAATGTGATTTCTGTGCTATTATGATTATTGAAAGGTGATGAAGAATGGGAGAGGTGCCATTGAACCTGAGATATATAATTCTTATTCTGATTTTTAAAAAAGAAACTAAAAAAAAATGTGGGCAGAATCTGCAAACTATAGACTAGGTTGCTTGACTTCACAGAGTATAAAATATATCAGAAGGATAGTTAGTGAGCATCCAAAAAAAAAAAAAACAAGTAATGGTAACAGAAGCCAGAGGTTCTTCATCAAAAAAAGATCATACTAGATTCAGCTTGTTTCCTTGTATGACAGGATTAGAAGGCAATGAGATCAGGATAATGCTGTGTTTGATGTAAGAGGATGCTGTATTTGAGGTACCAACTAACATTTTTCTGTGATAAAAGATGACTTTTTTTCTGAAGAAGGAATTAAGTTGTACCTCACTTAGATTCTTTATATATGGAGATTTGTGTGTGTTTGTATATACATATCAATATATATCAATGTGTATACACACACACACACACACACACACACACACACACATACACTGTACCTTACAATCTCTATACTTAGATGAGACAAAGAGGGGAGGGGAAAAAGAGAGGGGAAAATAGCTGTTCACTTTATAAAAGTATTCTTTGTACATCCCCCGATAAGTCCTTTTAATAGAGGGTGCCCCTAATTGACTTATAAAAATAGAGTTCTATTGAAAATAAAAGTGATACATGAAACTTTTCAGGAATGTATCCATTGAATAAAGAAAGATACTCTTTCCCTTGATTTTATAACAAACACTACTACTCTCCATTCTTAACAGGGACTGACAAACGTATTTTAATTAGGGCAATTCTATTTTCATCCATCCTTATCCTTTCTGCAATAATGGAGCTGATGACTAAAAATATCACAAGCCTTGTGTGTCTGCCATGTCTTTGAAGTTAAAGCCGTGGCATCCCTCTTTGGGTTTGATCTGCACATTGTGGGTACAATATGATACACAGATGCATTGTCTTTGCTAATTAACTCCATCTGTTTAGGAAGACTGAAAAAGAAATTGGATTGAGGGTGTGTGTGTGTGTATATAATGTATGTATGAGGCACCTTGTGAAATAGTGAGCTGGTCCCTCCAAACCTGTTTTCATCCTTCTCCTTGATGCAGATTCTTAAAGTATTCTTGAGCAGAGAGAAAATCATTACTTTGGATATCTTTCATAAAATGTGCATTTCGTGTCATTGAGGTTCTCTGTATACTAAATTGCCTGTCTTAAGAAGAACCCAGTCTGAAGTTTCTATGGGTATAATGTGGTTTTTCCTTCTTGGTAAATTGTCCCAGAGAATGGATTTTCTTTGCTAAAAGTTAAAATGTCCAAGGAAGGGAAATCTGTCTCATTGAAACTTACTAGGATATAGATCCTACCTGTTGACCAGAAAGGGAAAAATACATATATACACCACATACTTGTAGAAAATAGCAGATCCTAAATTTGATCTTAGATCTCTGGCATCAAATCCAATGCTGTAGTCTCTCCTTGGGTTTGAGCAGCATTTCTTAGAGGAGGAGGTCACCAGAAAGTTCCTTGCACTTTAAATTTTTTTTTCAATTAATAAACTTATTAAGCATCTGCAATATAATGGACACTATACTAGGAGCTGGGAATATATAAATAAAAATGAAATAGTCCCTGCCCTCAAATAGCTTTTGTCCAATTGAAGGAAGACAACATATAGTCATATAGAAGTATATATAAATATATTCAATAAATTCAAGGTTGGTTACTTTTTGAAGGGGTAGGGTAGGGAAAAGACTAAGTAACTGGGAGAGGTTAGGAGCTGATTAGATAGTTTAGTTGATCTGAACTTAATTTAATTTGCTAAGACTAGAGGTATATCAAATGATGGATTGTTGATGATTTGGCCTTTGGGTAGCATTCCCAGGTTATGTTATATTGGGAATTATTTTCCTGTATTTTGATAAAGATATAAAATCATTGACAGGTGGAAAGGGTGCTAGAAAAACATTTTTAAAGAGATCAATGTGCAATTGATTTTTAAAATAGCTTTTTATTTTCAAAATACATGCAAAGATAGTTTTCAACAATCACCTTTGCAAAAACTTGTGCTTCAAAAATTTTTTCCCTCTCTTTTCTCCATCCCCTAGATAGCAACTAATGCAATTAGGTCAAATACGTTCTAAACATTTCCACATTTATCATGCTGCACAAGAAAAAATCAAATCAAAAGGGGAAAAAATGAGAAAAAACAACAACAAAACAGTGAAAATATTGTGTTGTGATCCACATTCAGTCCCCTTAGTCCTTTCTCTGGGTGCAGATGGCTCTCTTCATCACAAGTCTCTTGGAATTGATTTGGATCTCCTGATTGCTGAAAACAGCCAAGTCCAAAGTCTTGTTGTTGTTGTGTACAATGTTCTCTTGTAGAAAGACCATATTTTTTTTTAAAAAAGTTTGTCAACACTTGTTAGAAGTTCTTGAGTTTCTTTTCTCTGCCTTGGCTTTCTTAGACCTGAATTCTCACTTGGAATCCCTAATTGTATTAAAATTAGAGGGGAACTTGGAGATCATCTAATCCAACTTTCTTATGTATGATTGAGGAAAGTGAGACCTTGAGGACTGAAGTGAACCTTCTTGGGGTCATATGGCCAGTAGAAAGGGGACAAAGTAAAGGCTAGAACCTAGACTTCCTGACTCCTAAGTTATCAGTTTTAATACATGTAATGTACTCAAAATAGCTTTGGCCAAGAACATCTTGCTTAGAGCATGACAATGAGTCCTGGAGCTTATTACATTGGGTGTGTTTTGCTTTTCCTTTGTTTTTGAATTTCTCAACACAGCCCTTGCTTGCTACTAGGACAGGTGGGCTAGGGGTGACATACTAAGCATAAAGCTATGAAATTATGCAAACACAAATTAAGTGAATACAAATTTATAATTTTTCATTTTCTTAAAATGATTGGGTAGCCCAGATTGTTAGTTTAAAATGACCTGGAGGAGGCTTAGACCATTCTGTTGTCCTAGAAGTATTTTATGATGTATAACAAATAGAAACAAGGTTTTCTGTGCTAGCCTTTTTCTTTCAGATAGCTGTTAAAGACTAGAAATTCTTATATATTTTTAATGTTACTGATACATTTTTTGTATCATTTTCCAAATCTATTCCTCTTTCCTTCCCTACCCAAAGAGCCATCTTTTATAACAAAGAATGAAGAAGAAAAGGGGGAGTAAGGTCAGCAAAACTAACTAATGTATAACACCTGAAGCTTTTTACTAAAAGTTTAATAATTTACTAATGCAGTATTTTATGTCCATAGCTTCTGTCCACCTTTTCCCTACAAAGAAGAGAAGAAAACAAATTTCCTTTTCTTTTTTGGGGGCCAGCCTCGATAATTATGATTACATACTGTTCAGTTTCATTCTTTTTTGTTTACAGTGTGTATATATATGTATATAATGTTTTCTTGGTTCTGCTAACATCCCTTTATATCAGTTCACAGAAATTTTCTCATACTTCCTTGGCTATGTTCTTGATAATCGTCATTTTTGTGGTACTGTCAAGATTTCATTACCCAATCACATACCATGATTTGTTTATCTGTTTCCCACTCAATTCTTTATGTTTAATCAAAGTCTTTTAGATGTATCATATTCTTAGTAGAACAAAGAATGGTAAAATTTCTATATTATAAGTTGAATCTAATCAGGGATGGTTGGTCAGACAATATGCAAAGTTAACATGAATATTGGATTTTTTTTTCTCAAAATGACCTTTCTTTTATAGAAAACTTTCCCCCAGTAGATCAGGGAAAGGTTCTTAACATTTTGTGTGTATCATAGACCCCTTGTGCAATTTGATGAAGCCTGTGGACCCCTTCTCAGAATAATGTTTTTAAATGCATAAAATGAAATATGTAGGAGTACAAAGGAAACCAATGTTATTGAAATAGAGTTTTCAAAATATTTTGTAAGAATTTCTAAGTTTGATTTTGTGAAATCCTGCTTTCTTGTCAAATGCCAGCAGCTCAACAGGATTTTATAGCTCACTGGTTCAGGGAAAGAGATTCTGGATCATGAATAAATTTAGATTCCAGGTCTCCAAATAAAATTTTGTTAAAGGGACCACCCTCTAGCACTCTAGCTTCAGGAACAGAGCCTCACCACCTACTCTGGAGGGTTGCATACCACACCCCATTCTTTTGTGAGCTCCCAGACTCCCCGGGGGCTATTGAGAAGTCTCTATGATGCTTGTGGTTCTGGGCTCATGCCAGGAGGAGGAAGGTGGGTGTACGGGCAACAGCATGCTGGCAGAAGCATCTTTTAACAAATTTTTCTGCTATTTGGCTTTGGCCCCAGAAGCTTTGATGCTTTTGATGAGATTTTGTCCTCCCTGTAGCTTTAGTGTTGGTCACCTTGCTGGTATTTGTCACAAATACATTTCACCAATTTAAGCTTGTTCGTAAGTGTTAATGCTTCCTTGTTAATAATTCAAATTAAAGGGTTGTGTATGTCTTGGTGGTTATGTGTGCATGTGCGTACCAGAAGGGTCTTAGAGATGTTATGGCTTAATCTAACCTCATTCTTTGAGGAAACTGAGGTTCAGACAAGTTAAATATTTTGTTCAAGCTCAATAGAAACTTACTAGCAAAGCTGTGATTCACACACAATACTCTTACTTCCAGCCTTATGTTCTTTTCTCTTTTTCATATTGCCTTTTTTACTTAAATCAGCTTTTTAAAATTTAATTTATTTTTTTATTATTTGACCATTTTTGTGAATCTCCTCTGATGATCAAAGCCAAACCTACTTTTGAAAGGACCAGAGTTTTATCTTCCCTAGGCTAAATTACTCTATTAATTTTTTTCCTTGACCTCTTTTGCTGCTCTCTTCTGACAGTATTAATCAATCAATAAACATTTATTAAGTGCCTACCATGTCACAGACACTGTGCTGACCACAGTTGGAAATGATGAATGAGGTAGTGACATGAACTCTTTCATCATCTGCTGGTGGTGGGTAGCCAGAGTATACCAGCCGGATGGAATGTTGCCATCTACCAGCCTAGCACTTTAAAAATTAACTAGTAATTAGGCATGTGTACCAGCAGAAACAGCATTACCAATCTTGCCAGGCGCTTGGCAGGGAGTCTGAAATCCACCCTCACCCTGGTGTTACATGGGCAAGTATCTGTGCTTTCTGCAAGGGCCCCTACCAACTGTGGATGCTAAGTAACATCAGTTCAGAGTTGCCTGTGTATTTGGCTCTGCAGTAAGACTCAGAGAAGGGAAAATGAATTCTCATGAACTGATGATTTCTGTCTTGCAAAAAATGGCATCATACACTGCTGCTATATGTATTCCTTCTTCCTAAGCATTTAGACTCCAGAAAATGGGATTTAAAACACTGATTTCCTTTGCTCAATTTTTGGCTGGGACCGAGTCTTTCCAAGTAGGTTGCAGACAGGTGCTTGTGGCAAGAGTGGCTCAGTAAAAATTGTGTGAACAGCGATAAATTTGTGGGCAAATCAAGTGTGTGTCTCAGTCAAATGGAAATTCTGTGGGTGTTATTTTGTGGGTGACTAGCCGGCACTGAATGCTCATTTCTTTGGTGGTATATGGGTGTGTGACTTTTTTTTTTCTCATCATTTCTTCTTCATTTTCTTCTGTAGGTCTTTGAAGAAGCAGGATGTTCATCTAGATGTGGAAAAAGTAAGTTGACTAATTTCAAACCAAGAGCATGTGACTTGTGAAGGAGACAGGATTTCCTACTTTGACCAAAGATGAAAGCCTTTTTTTCCCTTCCCAAACTGTGGTTGGAGGGACTTAATTAAATAAGTGCCTATGGATTTTTCTGATTTTTAAAGTAAATTCAGTTTTTATTAAAACAATTTTTTTCTATTTTAATTCTTTTATTTTTTATTCCAAAGATAGTACAAGGAATTGGAGATATAAAGGTAGATAAAGTTTTGGTTTTTACTCTATTCTTTGAGGAACTCTTGGTGAAGAATGCAATAGTTCTTCGACTTAGAAATTTAAACAGGGCTTCTTAACTTTTTGTTTGTTTGTCTGGTAAAGTACTTATTAGAATAATATTTTTAAATGAACAAGATAAAGTTACATAGGATTATAAAGGAAACTTATGTTGAAATAAAGGTGTGATTTCCCCCTATTTCTACTTTTTTTTTATAATTTCTGAGCCCCTTTATTTCAGATTCCAAGATACTAATTTTTGATTCTTAGAAGTTGATTTCTAAAATCTTCCAAAATGAAGTAGAAATAGCCTATGTTTTGTTTTCCATTTATATTTCAAATCCCCTAAGAACATGAAGGAACCTTGAAATGGCAAGTATTTATTTCTGCATTTGTTTTTGAGGGAGTATCATTTCATTAAATTCATTTGCTTTCATTATATATAAAATAATGAAGAAAAATAAATAGGTAATATATCAATAGCTTTAAACTCCTTTAAAAATATCTATCTAAGGGCGCTAGGTGGTACAGTCAATAGAGCATCAACCCTGAAGTCGGAAGGATCTGAGTTTAAATCTGACTTCAGTCACTTAACACTTCTTAGCTAAGTGACTCTGGGCAAATCACTTAACCCCAATTGCCTCAGCAAAAAAAAAAAAAAAAAATCTAACCAACAAATTGCATGTAGCTCCAATTTTTGCATTGACATAGTACATTTTAAGAGAGGTATGATTTTAATTTCTTATCAATCTTTCATTGGATACTATTTACCTCATCTCAACAAGCACATATTAAGGCCTTAATTATATTATTGACTGTCAGTAAAAAGTTATATGAAAAAATAAAATAAATAATTATTATGAATAATAAATAAAATAATATTATAAAATTATATTATTGACCTGATGTCAATGATGCTGTATTAAAAAGCTGTGGGGAAAACAAAAGTAGGAGGATACTACCCTCAAGATGCTCACAATCTTCAGCAAAATTTTAGCTACTTGAGATACAACCCTTTCACTTCTCCTTCTATCAAAGGAATGAGTTTTCTTAGCCAAATTTCCCTGATGGTTGGCTATTTAAATATTAGAACATTCTTGTGCTCTTCAAAATAGTTGTTTTAGAATATATAACCAATGTCATCCAACCCATCCATATTTTATTTTAAGTATGAATTCTATCTATCATATTTCCTACTGGTCATTTATCCTTCTTGTGGAAACTTCCACCAAAAGAGAAGTTGCTTTCTCCTGAGGTAATCCATGTCATTTTTTGATGACTGTTGGGAAGCTCATTCTACACAGAGTTGAAATTTGTCTCCATATAGTTTCCATTCTCAAGTCCTGGTTCTTCTTTCTGTCACCAAGTGAAATAAATCTATTTCATTTTTCACATAACAACTTTTCAAATTCAACAAAGCATGAGTTAAGTAGCCTATTGGATGCTGGACACTTGGGATATGAAGACAAAATAAAAGATCTTTCCCTCAAGGAGATAGGGAATGCAATTCAGAAGGCTGTTGAACTAGTTCAGGCAAGTAGTAGGGTGACATTATGGTGACAATAGCTTTCAAAAACAGTAGTGATATGATAATGTACTAATAACAGAAAAGATCATTAGAATATAAGCACATAAGAGCAGTAAATAGTATGTAATGAGCTAGTAGAGACATCCTAGCCAGTTAAAGGGATCAAGGAAGTTGTCATAAAAAAAAAAAAGGTTCAATTGAACTTTGAAAGATGGTAGAATGGTAATTTGGGTGCAAGACACAGTTTAGAGAGAAAAGAGAGAGAAAGGAAGAAAAATTTTATTAAAGGCCTACTTTGTGCGAAGCACTGTGCTAAATGCTTTACAAATATTAAGCTGTTCAGTCCTCACAATAACCCTCAGAGACAGATAATATTATTGTCCCCATGTTACAGTTGAGATAATTGAGGCAAAGAGAAGCTAAGACAAGCCCAGGTTCACACAGGTAGCAAGTATTTCTGACTCTAGGTCCAGTGTTCTGTAAACTATGCTACCAGCTTCAAAGAAGCATAAGATATAGTCAGAAAGCTTGGCTAGATCCATATTGTACAAACTTTAATTTCAGGGGAAGGAAATATGGCTGACCATGTGAGACAGCACATCTAGAGAGAATGGGGAAAAAATTGTTTAGTTACACAGAATATAAATTGTATCAAGGTACCAATCTTTGAGGGTTCTCAAGAAAAGTCTGGAAGTTTTAGGGGGGGCTTTTTTTGGAAGGGCAGTTTAGACATTAAAGAAAACTGCCATAATTAGTAAAAGTCAGAACTCAAACAATCTAACATCCAACATTTTTTTTTTTTTTGGCTGAGGCAGTTGGAGTTAAGTGACTTGCCCAGGGTCACACAGCTAGAAAGTGTTAAATGTCTGATTTGACAGTGATAGATTTGAATTCAGGTCCTCCTGACTTCAGGGCTAGTGCTCTATCCACTGCACTAGCCTGCCCCATTGTTCAGAAGTTCTTAACTGTGATTCTCATATTACTCACTTTCATAAACTGTGTTCTAAGAAAATTGGACTAATTCTTCCTTATACTCAACATTTCATCTCCTGTCTTCATGTATTTGCACAAGCTATTCCCTATGTTTAGAATGCACATTCAACATCCTTATCTCCACAGCACAGGATACTTCTCTTCCTTTGGGCAAGTGAGGGACCATCGCCTGTGAAATCTTCCCTGATCTCTCCAATTAAATGGGCTTTTCCTTGCTTTCCTTTTACTGTACTTATTTTTACATATGTTGGATTCTGGCTCCTACTCCACACTCTCCCAAGCCCTTATAACCTCTTTGAAGTTCTTTGTGTCTTTGAATTTCCAGCTCTTCCAACACTGCTTTGCATGTAGTAGGCACTTAAACATTTGTTGAATGGAAATGAATTCTCAAACTGAATTTTTAGCCTCAGAAATAATGAGTTTGTTAACTGCAGCATATAGAGAGAAATGAGAGATAACAGACTTAATCAAAAGTCTGATTTCTCTCCAGGAGGGCATGTTGTCAAGAAGTCAAACAAATATAGGTTTGTTAGACAAGAAGATAAATAAAGGGAGGCAATAGAAATCAAAGGAAAAAAACATTTTCAGAAGTCTTGAGTGAGGAGTGTATAGTTTCCATAATTCATAGCTTTTAAAATGGTATCATGGGTGCATTCTAAAAATGAAACCTAACCTCCTCATAGGTAGGGAGAAGATTGAAAAGTTATAGCTCAATTAGAATGTGAGTTCCCTAGAAGCAGGGACTACTTTTTGCTTTTCTTTGTATCTCTAGCACTTAATATACTTACACATAGTAGGCACTTACAAAAGCTTCTTAACTGTTTGCTTTTATATTATAAAAAGTTGATCAAACAAAAGAAATCATCTTAACTATTATTTAAATCATGCTTTAAATTGATGGGAGTTAAATGTTCCCTTTGATCAGAAAGAACCAGTTAATGAATCCTTTATGTTTGATCTGAACTTTGAAGTAAGGAAGGAACTTGTAAATATTCAAGAAATTGTATAGAAAGTACATAGAGCACAGTAAGGGTCCTACCCTGAGAACCCTCTTAGTATTTTGGATCCTCTAATTTAAGTGATAAATAAAAAGTGTTTCCAGGAGTAAATGTAGTGGTAGCATAATATAATATATGATTGAGATTGTGTCAATGATGCTGTATGGAAAACATTTCTACTAACTATTCTTGCAACTCTTTGTTTTTGCTTTGATTGTTCCTCAGGCCTAGAATGTTTGCTCTCTCTCTTCCCCTTCGCTTGCTATGTCTGATTTTCTTCAGTTCAGCACAGATACCACCATCTATCTTTTGCAAACTCCCCCAGTTGCTCTTGTTCTCCCCTTAAAGTTACTTTCTATCCACTCTCTGTCTTGTTATATACCCTTGTATAGACATCCTATTCTAAGCTCCTTGAGGTCAGGACCTTCTTCCACCCCTTTTCCTACTTGTCTCCCTGAGATAATTGGGGTTAAGTGACTTGCCCAGGGTCACAGAGCTTGGAAAGGTTAAGTGTCTGAGACCAGATTTGAACTCAGGTCCTCCTGACTTCAGGGCTGGTGCCTTATCCACTGTACCACCTAGCTACCTCTGTCTCATAGCTCTTAACACAATGCCTCACACACAGTAAACATTTAAGGAATATTGATGGATTCCTAATAGAATAAGAAACTAGATTCAGGCCTCAATCCAGTTTTATTCACACTGTCCAAATTTGTCATTGTATATATATATTCATTGTCTCAGAAATCTCTCAATCCACAAAACTATCTTTTTTTTTTTAATGGAGAAATTAAGGAGGGGAGGGAAAACCCTTGCATCTCATTATCTTTCTATTTGATAAGAATAAGGGAAATGTATGGTTCCAAGATTTTGTTGGCTTGTAGAAATGTAGGATGTTCACAGAAACTGCTAGATTCTTCGATGTCTGTTGCTCTAAAGAGTCTAGAGGGAGAAGATAAAAATATCCACAGTTCTTACTGTGGGGTTAATAAAGGCTTGTGAAAAGCATTTTATGTCCCTGAACAAATGAAATCTCAAAATACATAGGCTCCATATGGAGGAACCATTAAGACTGTTTGTTCCTGTCGATGGGAGCCTAAGATCATAACTCTTAGAGCTGAAGGGAACTTTAAACACTATCTAGGTCAAGCTCCTCATTTTACAGATGAGGCAACTGAGGCATAAATTTGACTGAGGTCAAAGTCTTTTTTTCTGGACTTGGGGTTTAATTGTCTTAAGGGTGCTCTCAGTTAAGGAAATTTCCTCCATGATGCATCTCTGTTCTTTAATTTGTAGTCTTAGAAAGTTGCCAGAGACCCTGAGAGAATAATCTGACCTAGTTACAGAGCCATCATGTATCAAAGACAGAATCTGAACTCAGATAGTTCTCTTTACTCCCTTTCTAAGTTCAAAGGTAGTAAGGGAAAAGGGAAAATTGGGGGGAAAGTTCCTAGTGATTGGAATTATTTAAAATTGAAATGGCTTACTTTGAGAGGTGATGGGATACCCCTCTCTTATGGAGTTCTTTGAGCAGAGACTAAATGACCATTTGTTGGTATATTATAATAGAAATTCTTGTGATAGAAGAACTAGATGGCTGAAGGGAACTCTCCCAGACCTTAAAATACTGTAGTTCGAATCCAGGTCCTTTGACTAAATCTAGTTGTCTTTTCTGCCTATAAGACAACTGGATAAAAAGAAACAATCAGGCTTTTGGGAGGATGGACATAGACTGGAAAGGGGAGAAAGAAGGAAAAGTGGTGGGCTGAGTGTTAAGCATGTTAGTTATTTGAAGGGCTGGTGACTGGGGCTGGGATAGGAAGTATTTATGTTAGCATCCTTCTCCACTGCCTGCAGAAATTGCTGCTGACCCACAGCATTCCTGAGTGTGGCCCGAATTAGATTAAAATGTAATTGGAAACTCTTAATAAAATAAATAAAAATACAGTAAAACATTACACTATTACATTTTAAAACTAAGTCAATATAAGACCTTCAAGGATCCTTATTATGGAATAGTGGCCTCCATTTCTATTTGATTTTGTTACTATGGTCTGGAACAAGAAGACAGAAGAGTTTGTCACCTCCCCCCTTCCCTTTGAGAAATGATGGGACAGGATGCCACAGGACCTCAGCTTGTGTACTTGTATAGATTTACTTGGAATTGCAGCTTTGTACCAGGTATTTTCATGCCATGAGTTTCTTGGTTATATTGACCCTACATAGACAGTCTAAATACTGAGTGAAGGATGAAGTACTCCAGGCTCAAGTTCATATTCATTTTCCATTGTTTATCTTGCAGCTCATCCATTCCAACTTGTAAAAAAAAAAAGTAGCTGTTCCTAAAGAATGTTGCTAGTTGTTTGTAAATTTTGCAAAAGTGTGAGGAGCCAGGCCAGCCTGTAATTTTCTGGGACTTAGGACAAGCATAAATTAGGGGGCTCACCCAACATCAACGAAAGCAGGAGGACGGTGCAAATGACAGCTTGTAGGAGGCAGAAAGCAACCCCCTCTCCTTAGCTACTAAGGCTAGATAGGAGGAAATAGCTTTGTATTGGTGCTTCCTTTGCTTTGGGGAGAGGGAGAGGTTTACCATTTGCAGCTGAAGGGCAAACTTTTTTTTTAAACCTTTGACTAGAAATAATTATTACTCATCACCCCTGGTAGCTTGTTAACTTCACTTCTGTTCTATATACAACCCTGGATCATGAAGCTGGATCTTTGAACACCCTCCTCTGCCATCTAAGAAAGAAAGGTGACCTTGGCTAATTAAAATTCCCAAATTAATAAACCCTTTCTGGGCTTTGTACATTCAGCTATTGGGTGACATTTTGAAGAATTGTAGATGGTCAACATTTATGTTATGTGTTAAGCCTTTAGGAAGTAGGGGAGCAAGAAGGAGACTTTCAGGGTCAACTAGATTGTTGCTCCCCCAGTGCCCTACCAATTTGGGCAGATTTTTAGTAATTCACAAATTTTTATTCCTGATCCTGAAATCCTTGAGCTGCTAAGACCAACTGCCTTAGAAAAGAGTAGGCAATTTGGAGTTTGGATTAAAAAGTACTTGGAGCATCCCCTTCATTTTACTCTCACTCTTTCAACTCATTATGGCATCAGGGTGACTTTGACTTCTCAAGGTTTTTGCAAGTAGAGTATAAGCTCTGGAGTACAAGCCTATCAAGTTAGAAGATTTAACTTTCAAACCTTTGACAAATTTTTTGATTGATAAGCATTTACTATAAAGCAGATTCTGTGCTTAGTCCTAAAGAATAAGAAAAAGAAAAACAGCCCTCTGCCCTCAAAAAGCTTACAATTCAATAGAGAAAGTCACAGAAAAGAAGCTGAAAAGCACAAAAGGAAACTGAAAAGCACAAAAGGAAGCTGAAAAAGGGTAAGGAGGGAGCACAGTGTTGGTGAATTATCAAACAGAGGAATGAGTAATGAGTAATGAACTGGAAATGAGGAATTGACTGGAAATTCTGAGCCTTCTAGAAAGGGAAGCATTTTTTTTTTGTTACAGTCAGAGAGGAGAAGCATTTCTTAAGCAACCTCCATGATGATAAGCTTTCTAGTGGTATTTATCTTTAGAAAGCAGGAGCAGAAACCAAGGAGAGCAGCTGGAGAGAAATGAATACTAAAAGCTCTTTTCTAAGTTAAGAGTAGGATGGTCATTTATTCAAGGTCATATGGGCAAGAAATGGAAAAAGGATGGATGAAAGAGGGATTTAAATCCATGTCCTTTGGATTCTAAGCCTATCTTGCTTTCATCCTCCATCATCAATCAATAAGCATTTATTAAGAGGCAGCTAGGGGGCTCAGTGGAAAGAGCACTGGAGTTAGAAAGACTTGAGTTCAAGTCCAACCTCAGGCCATGGCAAGTTATTTAATATCTTTCTGCCTTCATTTTATTATCTATAAAATGGTGATAATAATAGCAACTTCCTTCCATGGTTATTGTGAAGATCAAATAAGATAATAATTATAAAATATTTAATATACTGCCTGACATACAGTAGACAACTTTATAATGCTAAGAAATTATTGCCACTTGTTACATTGCAAGGTTGTTGTGAAGCTCAAATGAGATAATATTCATGAAATTATTTGTAAATCTTAAAGCACTGTATGAATTCCAACTATAAGTATTGTGGTGATGATAATGATGATGATGAGATGTCTACTATGGGCCAAGCACTGTGCTATGTAATGGGGATTCAAAAATAAAAACAGTTCCTGTCCTCAAGGAGCTTATGTGTTTTCCTAGTGAGTCTTAGTATATAACCAAGATCACATATCAAGCTAATGGTAGAGCCAGGACTTGAACCTGTATTTGTATACTATACTATACTGTATTTTGTATACTATTTTCTACTATCTTACGCAGGGGAAAAACCTTTGATGAAACTTTTTCAATACTTTTTTCATTCCCAAGCACTGGTGTGTATGATTGCATGGACAAGTTGTGTCTGCACCTTCTGTCCTTGCTGTATACACAAAGATCAATCAGGATGTATCTGAATACCTGATCCATTGACTGCATAAAAATCGATAAGAATATTCCCTCAAGTTGTAGTCTGGATTCTGTGGCATCTCTGAGATCCCAGAGAATTTGGATTTCACAACATCAAGTTCTTGTACTGAAATTACAAATCATAAGGCAAACTATTGAACTAACTGAAATTTTACATATATCAGCTTCCTCTACATTTAATCAATAATCTTTACACTCTGTTTTTTAGATTTTCTTTTCTCTGTATTTGACAGATCCTTCACCGCAACCAGTGACTGTCAAAATAATCATGTGACTATTACCTCAATGAGAGAATTTTTTTTCCCTCTTGCTTTTAAAGAAATGGCTTCTAAAAATCTCGTTCTTTTTCAGTGTGGCAGGACCCCCCTTTCCTTCCTCCTGACTGGTGTGATTGATTTCCTGTAGTGGCATTCTAAGGGGTGAGGGAGCAGGAAGACCTCAGTGCTCAGACCCATTCCATTGCTCATTCCCAGTCTTGGGAATTGTTTTATTGAATTTTACCTAACTGTAGTATTTGTCATCTCGACAGGATAGAAGTTGTTTGTTACCTTGAACCTTCTTCTGTGGGTGGTGAGAAACACTGCCTGCAGGACAATGGGGAATGAAGAGCAGCTTCCACTTTTTAAAAGTTTTTTGGCTTGGGGGCAATGGGGTAGCATTTATTTTTACACAAGGGTTTTCTTCTGTAACAGTGAGCAATTGCATAATTGGCTTCATTGCAGCAGTACCTGCTGTGTGGTCTTGGTAATCCTTTCTTTTGTCCACCTTGGACAGACTTATTGTTGGCTGAAATAGTGTGTGAAGGAGAGATTATTTAAAAATATATATATGGAGCATGGCTCAAAATTTGCTTGTGTCAAATCCCTGAAAAATGCTCTTAAGAGAAGAGATAAACAAGACTTGTGTTAAAGCTAATGCAGAATTGCCCATTTTATTTTAGGGCTTTTCCCACTATCCACTCTTGTTCTATATGTAGAAATGTATATAGAATAATTTTTCATATAAATGCCTGTTTTTGTCTAATGAGAGCCATCTCCATAGTGGTGGTAAGAGGAAGAAAGAAAAAAAAGATGTTTATATAATAGCTTTATTATATATTTAAAAGGAATAGCAAATCATATACATTAGACTTTCGGTTTTGTGTGTGATTGTCTTTTTAAAATTATATTGTTATGGAAATGCTTGCTTTGTTCTGTAAATTAAAATAAAAAATGTGAAAAAATTAGACTCAGGAAAATAATCTAAGGGAGATTTTCTCTTTCTTAAAGATGTTTCATAACATTTCTGTAGCCTCAGTTCAATTTTGTATTTGTAAAAGATGTTGTTCTGGGTTACTCTTAGTCTCTAGAGCAAAAGGGAGAATATTGTGAACTCATTCTTACCCGTATCCTTTTGGGATAGCAAGAGTTGCTGGAATAGATGAGGGGATCATTAAATTAGAGGCTTTTAGAAGTTGTAAGTCAATCCCTCAATCAGGTTGTCTAACCTGTGTGAGGGATATGTGATGGAGAAAGTCCTTGACAGGTGGGCATCCAACTTCTACTTAATTGTATCCTCTCACAAGGACGTACTCATTGCTTTTCAAGTCATCTCCTTATTTTGTCTGGCAGCTGTAATTGTTAGGAAAATTTTCTCCTTATTGAACTGAACGTCTGACTCTCTATAACTACTATTCATAAGTCCTAGGAGCTAATAGATGTAAAGTGCTTAGTGTACTGTCTAGCACATACCAGGAGTTTAATTAATGCTTGTTCCTTCTTCCTCCCCTTTAGGTACTACCCTGTAGGGTTCTGTTGTCTTAAGGATGGCTTTTATGTTATCCCTTCTGGCCATCTTTATTATAGGCTAAGTATCCATCCACCTTTCACCTATCCTTATAATGACAATTATTTCTAGATTTTCAACATCTGTTGAATACTGTTTTCTGGAGCTATTTTTAGGTTTTCAATATTCCTTTTAAAAATAGAAATATAGTACTCATAGGTTTGATCAGCATAGACTATAGCAAATGATCAGAACACATACTTCTGATACATTATTCTATAATGACTAAATTTTCAGTAGTTATTTTTAATAGCGCCATAACATTACTGTTTCATATTGAATCCACCCTCACCTTGTCCCTTGCACCTCTCCCCAAGCTTTTCTTACCTGAACTGCTATCTACACACCTATACAGCAGCATAGGTGAGTGGATAAAGCATTGGTCCTAGAATCGAAAAGATCTGGATTTGTTCCGTGCCTCAGACATTTATTAGACAATTATTATTGAAAAAATTACCTAATGTGTAACTTGAAACTGTGCTTCAGTTTCCTCATCTATAAATAAGTGGTTTCGATGCTTTCTAAGATCTCTTACAGCTTTTAATTTATGATCCTATGAACTTTGTGTTCCCTACTCTGTACTCTTGAAATTTGACTTTTTTGAAGTGTCTTTTTTGCTTGCTAGTTTCAGCCTTATTGATGTTTTAAATCCAATTCTGCCTTTTTTGTGAATTATCTATCTCTCCCAGATTTTTATAATAAACATTTCTCTAGCTTCATGTTAGTAATTAAAAAAAAAATGTTGACCACATAGACTAAGTACAAAGCTCTATGGCCTATCACCTGAAATCTTTCCATAGGTTGACCTCAGTTCATGAAATCAACAATTTTTGGGGTCCAATTCTTTAAGAGCTATGAATCTATCATCTAGGCCCTTTCTCTTAATCTTATCTATGAGGATATCATGAATGACTGCCAAACACCTGGCTAAAATACATATACATATGTTTGTGGTATTTCCCTAACTTACCAGCCTAGTAAGCATTTTTTTAAAAAGGGAAATGAGATTAGAAAGGGAGGTGATTTATTTCTATTATCTGTTTTGGTTGTCAGTAGAAGGGATGATCATTTTTATTTATATTTGTAGCCAAATTTTCCATGTCGAATACAATATATCTATCAATCAACAGGGGATAATTTGTCAGGAGCTATGATATGTTGCTTATCTGTGGAAATTCATAATATTTTCTTTGTTTTCAATTGTATTTTAGATAAATTCTCCCTTTTCCTGGTCAGGAAAAGTTCCTATGAGCTGGTCATATAGAGTGTACCATCTCCAACATTATGACTTCTATCTTAAAGTGAATAATAATAATACTCAATTATTTAAATTTGTATAGTGACTTATAATAATATCTGCAGGGGATATTTAAGACATATCCAGTAGGAAATTGATAACATGAGGCTAAAGTTCAGAAAGAAGATTATGGCTGGATAAAAAGATATGAGAGTCATTGATGATGATGCTTGAACCTATGGGAGCTTTCAGAATACTTAGAGAGAGAGAAGATGAGAGCTCACAAAAAGCCTTGGGGTGTATTTGTCCTAAAGGGAAGGAAAGAGAGATGATGGTCCAAAGAGTGGTCAACTGAGAACTACTCAGAAAAAGAGTAGTGTCATGCAAGCCGAGGGAAAGACCAAAGATTGGTTAATGGTTTAAAAAGTTGCAGAGACATCAAAGTGTAGGAAGACTTGGGGGAAAAAGTGAGATTATCTCAGAAGGATTTCAGTTGACTGATATGGCTGAAAGCCAGATCTCAAGAGGACTGAATGGTGAGTGGGTAATAAGAAAGTAGAGGCAGCAAGTGTAGACCCTTCTATTTAGGAATTTGGTATTGAAAGAAAATAGATATAGGACAATATTTTGAAGGTGCTAAGAAATCAAGGAGGATTTTTTATTTTTATTTTTTCAATTTGTTAGGATAAACAAATGAAGGAATCAGAGCAAAGAGTCAATAGAGACTGATTATGGAGTGAGGGAAAGAAAGTAGGCTGGCTTTAAACAAGGAAGAGGGCTGACTTATACCTCAGAAACAAGAAAAATAAAGAGGATGGATGAAAATATAGAGGGACTTTTAAGATACAGACTAAGGGAGAAAAGTGAGCCTGCCCATGACAGATGGTGTCTATTTTCTTTGTAAAATAAGAGGCTAAGACATCTGTTTTTTGAGGGGTGGGTGTGGGGGTTGCAGATGAAATTAAGGGCTTGAGGAGAGAAGGTTTAGCACAGCCGCCTAGGAGGGTAAGATTCAACCCAAGAGCAAAAGTTTTTCCTTGTGGGAATGAGTAAAAGAACCTGTACATATCTGTTTACCCATATTTCAGAAAAAAGACATTTGGTTAAGTGACTATTTGTAATTCCAAGAATTACTGCTCCTAGACCTTGAGAAGGAATTATCAGGGCAAATGACACTTTGCCTCATTTGGTACTCGGCTACCAAATTACAAATATCCACTTAACCAAATGTTGTTTTTCTGATAGGATTCTTGGAATAAACTGAAAGATGCTAATTCTAATGGAATGAAACTGAATTATATAAAGAATTTTCAATTTCATATAGCCATAGAAAATGAAGTACTTTTTTAAACCAATCTTGAAGGGACAGTGTGATATACTAGAAATAAAAGTGTTAATGACAATAATATTAACTAGCACTTCTGTAGTGTTTTGTGGTTTGTAAAATTCCTTATTAATATTGCCTTATTTTCTCCTAACAACAGTCTTATAAGTGAAGTGCTATTATTATTCCCAATTTTATATAGAAGTGAACTGAGGCGGATAAATTGACTCATTGGTTTTTAAGAGACAGTATTCTTTTTTCTGACTCTGTCCCATGAGCTAGTTGAACCAATTAAATCCAGCAAGCCCAAAGCTCTTACAACACTCATGGATGGCATTTGCTGTACTTTTCTCATTTATATCATACATAAAATATTAGCTATAAAAGAGTAGCATATCATTGGACTACTTCTGTGGACCTAGATAAAAATATAATTAGATTTTTGTTTTTAAATGGAGAGTTCTAAAAGAAATTCATTTAGATGGGGGGGGGATTGTCAGTTAGGAAGAGAAGAAAGGCTTTGGACATAGTACTCTTGTCAAGTTTACCACTTCAGAAAAAATAGTTCTTGTCACTGGAATATCGAGTTGCTTCTCGGGATATATTTAATGAGAGGTAGAGTAGAGAGAAGCTATAGTGGATAGAGTGCCAGCCCTGAAATTAAACTTCTTTTCATGAGTTCAAATATGACATCAGACACTAGCTGTGCAGGTCACTTAACACTGTCTCAGCTTCCTTATCTATAAAATGAGCTGGAGAAAGAAATGGCAAACTACTCCAGTATCATTGCCAAGAAAATTCCACAAGGGTCACAGTAAAGTTGGAAACAACTGAAAAATGACTGAATACATATAGTATAACAAATTATTATATGTATATAGCCAGTTTGTACATAGAGCATATATATTCTTTCTGTTTAGTATTTTATTTTTCCCCAAATACATGTAAAAGCAATTTATAACATTCATTTTTGAGACTGAGTTGCAAATTTTCTCTCTTTCTAACTTTTCCCATCCTTTCTTCCTTCCTATCTCCCATTGAGAAGGCAAGCAATTAAATATGTCATACATGTGTAATTATATAGAACATATTTGCCCTAATCATGAAAGAAAACACAGACACTTCCCCCCAAAAAAAAGCCTCAAGAAAAAGAAAGTTAAAAAAAACTTATACTTCAATCTGTATTTCAATTGATACACTGCTGAGGATGTATAGCAACTGCTATCATTACAAGTCCTCAATTATTTTGGATCATTGTGTTGCTGAGAATGAGCTAAGTCATTCATAGCTGATCATCTTATAATACTGATGTTACTTTTGTAAACAATATATTTCCCTTTGCATAAGTTCATATAAGCCTTTTTAGGTTTTTCTGAGAGTAACCTGCTCATCATTTCTTATGGCACAATAGTATTCCATTACAATCACCTAAGCACAATTTGTTTAATCATTCCCCAATTGATAGGCTTCTCCCCAATTTCCAAATCTTTTCCACCAGAAGAAAATATTTTGGGGCACCTGGGTCCTTTTCCATTTTTTAATTTCTTTTTTAGTTACAAACCTATTGCTAGGTCAGAGAGTATTCATGGTTTTATAACCCTTCGGGCATAGTTCCAAACTGCTCTCAAGAACGGCAGAATCAATGCACAATTTCACATGTCTCATTTCCCCCATATTCCCTCCAACATTTGTCATTTCCCTTTTCTGTCCCATTAGCCAATCTAATAGGTATGAGGGAGTATCTGAGGGAGTATCTGTTTTATAATGCGTTTCTCTAATCAGTAGTGGTTTAGAACATTTTTTAAAATATGGGCTATAGATAGCTTTGATTACTTCATCTGAAAACTGTTCTTCTTTTTTGATCACATCAAGAGGGATGGTTCTTATTTTTATATGTATTTGAGAAATGAGGTCTTATCAGAGAAATCATATGTTCTCATTATAATTTTAGGCAATATTAATAACTAACAGAATATTTCCAAGTTTGCATATCACCATGTGTAAATTATAAGTATATAAGGAACGGTGTTAGGTACTGGCAATACAAAAACAAAAATGAAATAATTCCCATCTTCAAGTAGCTTGCATTCTGATGGGCATAAAAGTAATATAAAATGTCTGAAAAGTAAGGAGACATTTATTGAGCGCCTATTTTGGACCGGGGTTCATAATAAGTGCTTTACAAATATTATCTCATTTGATCCTCAAAACAGTTCTGGGAGGTAAGGACTAGTATTATTCCCATTTTACAGTAAAGAAAATAGAGGTTAAGTCACACAGCTCTGTACTCAAGTCAATGCAGTTCTCTATCTGCTGCTACTTGGAGCTTTCATTGTAGATAATTTGGAGTGAGATCATGGAGGGAGGGTCTCATGTACCAGATTGAGGAAGTCCTTTGGATTAACCATCTTCCTTAGACTTGTCCCATTGGTATTATACTATCATCTTGAATGAATGGATGAATGAAAAATATTTATACTGTATACCAAGCACTGAAAATTCTGATTTAAAAGCAAAGATAATTTTTGTCCCCAAGGAGCTTACATACTAATGGGAAGAATGGGGGCAACCCATATAAGGAGCATTGACCAGAGAGGGGCTCTTTAGAGCTGACAGTTACAGAGTTGGGAAGTGGGGCTATAAGGGGAAAGATTAACACAAATAATTCAGGAACAATGGCCAAGTTGATTTGATGGTCATGATTCCTGACTTTTTTTTTTTTAATCATGTTTCCAGAGCTAGGGGTGTGTGGGGGTGAGGTGGGAAGGGGCTATTTTTTTTTCAAAGATTCAATCTAATCCTGAGTTTTCTCTTCCACTTATGTTCTCCACTAAACATTAATCAGCAGTACTGTGTCTTGGAAACAGGTGCTACCAAGTAGCTTGGCATTTTAAAAGAATGCTGATCCCTTGTTAGTTCTGATAGTGTTATGGATTTCATAAAGTCTTTGAAGTAGTTCCTTCAAAGAATGACATCAACATTTTGGAGAGAAATTTATTTTTTCCCCTAAATCACAAAGCTCTTCTTGAGCATCTATCCCAGCTCATATATCATAAAATCGTTAAGCCTCTAAGGAGCATACATCACTGAAATGTGTGTTTAACTCTACTGCTTTATTTAATGAGAACTTGTATTTTTTTAATAGTTACTTGTGTGTGGAAAATAAAATAGGTCAGCATTTTTGTAGGCATTTTGAGATTTTAAAAATTCTGACCACCTTTCTACATCAGGAATTATAAGAATTATTTTCTTTTAGCATATGCCAACAATTTCCCAAAAGGCCTCAGAGCTCATCTTATTCAAACCCTTCATTTTACAGTTGAAGAAACCTATATTTTTGGGAGAAGATTTCTTTTGATGACATTCTTAAGAAACTGAAATTGAAGCATTTATAAACCATTTAAAAAGCATATGTACATTGGCTTCTCAGAACAGATTTTTTTTTAACTAGTTATTTTGAGACTATTATTAATAGTCTCTACTAGGTTCATCCTCTTCCTAGTCAGAGAAGCTGATTGGTTCCCACTGGTTGTTGCTTTAATAATAATAATTTTTATTAAAGTGTCATGAGTTGACTAATAGGATTAATTAGAACCTCCTGACAGTGGAGGACACTATTCTGAACTTGGTGATGTCAGAACTTGGCCAAACACACTGCAAGCATTCCTATAACTATGAGAATAGGGTCCCATCTAGTTTCTGTTTTATATAGTTGTGCCCAAGATGTGATCATGGGCTATATTTGTTTCTTCTCTGAATGCTAGTTCTGAAACTAGCAGTTTGGAGCATGATGACTGATGAGTATTTTAAAGCAGTGACTGATAAGTGTGGGCTTGGATTTTCATGACAAGTCAAAAAAAATTGACCTAAATTTCCCAATAAGTTTTGAAGTTTCAGTTCCATATTCATATATCTGAATGACAGAATTATACTTCCTAATTTTACAACTTCATTTGGGGCAGAAATAGATTGTTGTTGCTGCTGCTAATGTTGTTGCTATTTGTCCTCCATTTTTTTTTCTTTTTGGTTGAGGCAATTGGGGTTAAGTGACTTGCCCAGGGACTCAGGTCCTCTTGACTTCAGGGCTGACACTCCACTGCACCATTCTTTTCTTTAAAATGTTATTTATTTAACAGTTTTCTGGCTTGAGACCCAAATTTTCTAATAATAGAAATATGCTTCCTAATTTTACAACTTCATTTTGGGCAGGAATAGATTATTGTTGCTACTGCTAATGTTGCTATTTGTCCTACATTCTTTTCTTTAAAATTTTATTTATTTAATAATTTTCTCCAATTATATTTAAAATCATTTTTACATTTATTTTAAAATAAATGAATACAAATGAATAAATGAAAGTCCCAGATTCTCTCCCTTATCCTTAGCCCCTATTAAAAATCACCTGTGGAGTTATGTGAAACATTTCCATAAGTTGTGAAAGAAACTATAAATCTCCCACTCTAAAAAAAAAAAAAACCTTCAAGAAAAATTTGAAAGAGAGAGTATGCTTCAGTCTATATTCAGAGACAATCAGTTTCTTCTCTGGGTATAGATAGGATTTTTCATCATAAGTCCTTCATAAATAGATGGTTGTGCTACTGAGAATAACAAAGTCATTCACAGCTGATCATCCCAGAACATTGCTATTATTTTGTATACAGTACACTTCACTTTGCTTGAGTTCATGGAGGACTTTTGAGGTTTTTTTCTGAGAACATCCTGCTCATCATTTCCCATAGAACAATAATATTCCATGTTTGACCTCCATTGTTGAGGGCATCAATGACATCATGAGGGTGATGTCTTGAGTTGTATGTAATTAGATTTGAATGAGATAGAGATGCTCAGTCATAAGCATAGCTCTCTCCTGAGAAAATCCAGCGGCAAGAAAAAAGTCAAGAAAACTGGTCATGGCCCAGGATGTAGAGGGAGACTTTTCTAGATTAAGCTTTTACTAGGTCTTCTTTGTCTAGGTCAATGTCCCCTTCAATGATTTAGGACTAGGCAAGAATTGAGACAAAAAATGGCCTGGTATACTATCACAAAAGTATCAGCCAGGAAGGGGAAACCTTAGGGTTTCATCAGAACTCAATAATGAGTAAGGAGGGCTCAGGCTAGAACTTTTTGTTGGCCTTTCTATAAAAATCAGAATAATTTGACTTTAAAGGCATAGTCAAATAGCTCCATTGGAATCATAATGGGCTTGTATTTAGGTCTATTTTTTCAGAGCCATATTTCAAAAAATCATAAGCGAAAAACAGCTTTTTGCTAGGTTTGGTGGGGGGGGGGGAGGAAACCTCAGGATATTTTATAAAATATAAGTGACTAAAAGTTATATTTCTTTAGACGTAGTACCCACATGTAAAGATATGATGTCCCAAGTAGAGACAGGGATCACGTGTGGTCATCTTTCCTTATATAGACACCTTAAATTCATTCAGTAAACTGGGTGCTTGCTATTAGTAGGGGAAACTAAATGAATGGAGTGCTGTCTGGTGACAGGAAAACTCATCTTCCTTCCTGATTTCAAATCTGACATCAAGATACTTACTATGTGTGTAATCCTGGGCAAATCACTTAACCCTGTTTGCCTCAGTTTCATTATCTGTAAAATGAGCTGGAGAAGGAAATGGCAAATCATTCCAGTATCCTTTCCATAAGGACCCCAAATGGAGTCAGATGTTACTGAAATAACTAAATAATATTGTGGTAGGCTCTATGAGGATTAGGGCATATTTTCTACCTTTATGAAGTAAATAGGAGAAACACACAAATAACTATAATATATATAAATATGACAAAAAGGTACAAAAAGTATAGAGAAGAGAGGATTTACTTCTGGCTTAAAAAACCAGGGAAGCTTGGACAGTGGTTCATGTGAAAAAGACTTGGATGTGTTAAAATATACATTTGTTATAAGTCAGTAGTGGAAAGTAGGTGCCAGGATGGTCCATGAAGGATTAGATTGTCATCATAAAAGCATAGTATCCAGAATAAAAGAAATGATAATTTAAAGAGGGACATCAATTAATAATAATAATGCATTTATGTAGTGATTTTTAAAAATTTCAATGCTACTTTCTTTGTAACCTGATCTGTCTCCTATATCCTAATCTGATTAGATAAATGGCATGAATATTTTAGCTACTTAAAATCAGGTAGATAGCATAAGTATTTCTCTTTACAAAGGAGGAAGCCAAGCCTCAGACAGCTTGTGTTACTTCCCTAAAATTCCACAGCTAAGGGGTAGAGCTCAACTCAAGTTTTCTAATTCCCAACCTGGAGCGCTCTCTATTTAAGATAAACTGGAGCTACTTCAGAAGAAAGTGACCAGGATGATGAGGTGACCTGAAGCCATGTCACAGGAAAAGGTATTGAAAGAATTCTTTAGGAAAAAAGAAAACTTAAGTAGGTGGAAAGAGAGGAGTGTGAATATGAAAGCTGTCTTCAAATATTTGAATGCCAGAGCTGAAAAGAGATTAATTTGATTATATAGGCATAAATAACTTTTGTATAACGACAACAAAAAATATATCCGTCATAAAAGGGGGGAAAAATCTCATTGCTGGTACTCTCTCTTTTAAATCACTTTATATTTAACTACTTTGTCTCTTTGTATTTATTTGCTTTATATTTCTCTTGTACATATTTATATATGTACTTATCTTTCCCATTAGAATATAAGCTCATTGTGAAGAGCATTTTCATTTCTTTTTCTTTCTTTCTCTTTTTTTTTTTTTGTATTTACATCTCCAATGCTTACAGGGGTCCTCAAACTGATGCAGCAGTTGAGGACGTTTATCCCCCTCACCTAGGGCTATGAAGTTTCTTTATTTAAAGGCCCACAAAACAAAGTTTTTGTTTTTACTTTAGTCCGGCCCTCCAACAGTCTGAGGGACAGTGAACTGGCCTCCTATTTAAAAAGTTTGAGGATCTCTGCTAGCATATAGTAGGTGAATTTTAAATAGCTATTGACTGATGGACTTGTTATTTGTTGTTGAGATGTTTAAGTCACATTTGACACTTGGTGAACTGCAGTTGGAGTATTCTTAGCAAAAATAATGGAGTAGATTTTACAAATGAGGAAGCTAAAGCCAGCAGAGTTAAATGATTTAGCGTGGGTCATACAGCTAATACATGTCTGAGCCTAGATTTGAATTCAGGAATATAAGTCTTTGTGATTCCTAGCCCCACACTCTATCAAATGTACCATCTAGCTGCCCAATTATTCCAAACAGGAACTGACAAATCTCAAAGATTAAGAACCGTTCTTTATTATATAAGTAATCATTTCTTCAAAAGAAGAAACAAAAATTATCAATACTACATGTAGTAATACTACAGGATTAAGTCTATCTATTAAAAAACATTCCTGGCAGCACTCTTTGCTTTAATCTTTAATGATTGGGATATACATTATGGTAGATGTTCAATACTGTGACATTAAAAGTATTGTCACAGAAATGACAAATATGAAAAATGAAAATGAGATGGATGAAATTATATAAATTGAAGAAAGTAGAATCTAAAGAACACAAGGCCTTTAACTATGGAATTGAAGATAACATTAGCAGCAAAACCCTACCCCCACCCCCACCAAAAAACATAATATGTTTTGTATGAAAAAAAAAAAGGTGTTTTTTTTTTTTTTAATCACAGACTGATGTGTATGTGTGTGTTATTGTATTAAAGTCAATATACACAACTTTTAATTTGGGCTTTTAAGAAGCAGAATAATGACAATCACAAGAATGATGATGACAACAAACATTTATATAGCATACTATGTGTCTGGCATGATACTAAGTATTTTACAATTATAACAACCCATTTTACAGATGAGGAAATTGAGACAAATGAAGTGACTAGTAAATGTCTGCAGCTAGATTTGAACTCGGGTCTTCCTGACAGTAACTAATGGAAATTTATAAATTTGTATGCTCATTATGTTTTGGAGTTTTACTTTGTATATTTTTCTTATTATCTTTTGTTGTGTTCTTTCTATATTTGAATATCTGTATTTGTCAGTGGAAGTTAGAAATTAAAATTTATATAAGCAAACACAAATATTTGATGGATTGTTATGTGAACGAAGGATTAGATTTCTGTATTCTAGAGGATAGAACTAAGACTTCTGGTTAGAATTTGTAAGGAGAAGATTAATTCTAGCTTCCTTCTTCATTTCTTTCCCCTTAATCTCAAAACTACCTTATATTTGTTATCTATTCTGTCTATATGTACATATTGTCTTCTTAATTAGAATGTAAGTTTCCAGAAATATTCATTTCTATCTTTGAATCTCCAGCACCTGCTACAGTACCTAGCATATAATAGGTGTTTAATAAATACCTGTTGAGTTATTAAACATAAGGAAGAACTTCCTGGTAATTATAACTGTCTGAAATTGGAATTGGCTACTTTGTCTCAAATGATCTAATGAGTTTTTATGAAATAGCAAGTTCCATGTCACTGAAAAGTGTTCAAAACATGATAATCATTTGCTATAGTTAACTTTCAAGGGGATTCGTGCCCTGGATAACAGTTGAACCAAAACAGCTTTAATAGCCCTAATTCCTCAGGAGAGTTTGAGACTAGACTTGGCTCTGTTACAAATTATAATTGCAACCTTGAATAATTGACATGATTTCTCTGAGCCTCAGTTTCTTCATCTGTAACATGTGGAGGTTGAACTAAAAGAATTCTAAGACTTAGATTCCCTTCAGCAGAGGAGTGGCTGGATAATGTAATGGCTTTTTATTGTTCTATAAGAAATGACGAGCAGGTTGATTTCAGAAAAGCCTTGGAAAGACTTATATGTACTGATGCCAAGAGAAGTGAGTAGAAACCAAGAAAAACATTGTACACAGCAACAAGATTATGAGATGATCCACTCTCATGGACTTGGCTCTTTTCAACAATGAGGTGATTCAAGGCAATTCCAATAGACTTGAGATGGAAAGTGCCATCTACATCCAGAGGGAGAACTATGGAGACTGAATGTGCATCAAAACATAGTATTTTCATCTTATTTGTTTGGGTTTTTTTTCTTATTTTTCCCCTTTTGATCTGATTTTTATTTCACAGCTTGACAAATATGGAAATCTGTGTAGAAGAATTGCACACATATTTATATCAGATTGCTTGGGGAGGAGAAGGAAGAGAGGAAGGGAGAAAATTCTGGAACACAAGGTTTTGGAAAGGTTAATATTTAAAGCTATCTTTGCATGTATTTGGAAAAATAAAATACTATTTATGATTTTAAAAAAAGAACTCTAAGGCTCCTTCTAGCACTTAAAAGTTCTGCAGCCTTTGTTTAAGTGAACAGCAGCTTTAGACTAGAAACTAGTCACAAATTCCCTTCACTTTAGAGAGGTTTAGAAATTTCATATGAAAGCCACACTACACAATCACCAGACTTTCTGTACCTTCTTTTTGAAAGGCAAAAAAGCTACATCTTCACTTCCTTCCATAGGGATCTTTTTACCTGGGCAAGAAGCTGTTTAGGCCTTTAAAGACTGCAGGCTTTTTTTCTTTAAAAGGGAAAGGTCTTGTATGGTGCAGGAGAAGAGAATAGAGCAGAAAACTCTTGGAACTTTTATAATAATTGCTGGCTAGCAAAGCAACTCCTCCCTATCCCCCACTTTCAGAATTTCTCCTAGGGAATTAATTTTAGTGCTTTGTATGCCACGTCTGATTTCCATGGAAAAAAAGTTCTTTCAGCTAGTGTAATTGTTCTTCATCATCAGTGACATAAATTATTTTGTTAAGTTATATTCAACAAGTCAGCAACACTCCCAGAGCCATTTCATAATTTACTTAACACTCTGAGCTGTGCCTATGCCTTCCTAGCATCAACACTCCAGAGGTGTGGGGTGACATAGAGGGCTGGATTAATTCTACTGGTTATGGCAAATCTATTCTGGAAGTTGTGATCCTCCTACTCTCCATTTCCTCTTCTACTTTTTTCCAGAGCTCAGTAAAGTATTTAGCTCTTCAGAAATCTGCAGTATCTGTATAATTGATTTTGACACACTCAAGCATTTTAGTATGTTTCTTTTCAAAAGCATCCAAAAATATGACCATAGAAATATGAAGTTGACATAAAAATGGAGAAGGATTAATAGGAGAATAACTTGCAGAGTGGACACAATGCAAAGGAAGACAGTATTGAAAAGTATTGGAACTTTAATCAATCAAAACAACCACCTGAATCTGTAAAGGACTGACCTGCATGTCTCCTGCCTCTTGGCAGAAAAGTGGTACAGTTGTGAAGTGAGATAGACAAACTAAGGTGTTGACTTTTTTATTTTTTGCATAAATATCTTTCTTTGCTACTAGTGAAGTCTGGCTTTGTTTTAAGAGAAAGGGAGAGAGTGAGAGTGAAAGCACACTTTTACTATAGACTTGTGGTTCAATCTTGGGCTGAATAGTGACTGAAAGACAGAGTAAGGCTTATGACTGTTTAACTCTGCCTTACTTAAATCCTATTCATGCACAAGTCAAGACATCACCTCAATGTTATTGGTCCATTTCAAAAAGGAGGAATGATCAACAACAATTGTCTAGATGTTCCCCTTTGTTCTTCCCCCTAGTGTGGTCCACTTGAGTTATAGCAAACACTCGTTCAAAACAATAAAAATTGATTTATTTTTAACTGGATACAAAAGTCCATATTAAGAATATAGACAGCAGATAAATAAAATTTAAGTATGAAAAGTGCCAGTGAAAGGAATTAATCTACTAATCCCATAAGGTAACATATTCTGTCTACTTCTTAAGTAGACCAGTGAGCCAGATAAAGCTCCTACTTCTCATGTTTATATTTAGTTCAGGCTAGCAGTGCCCTTCTCTTGCAGTTGGCTAGTTGATGATGCTGGCATGTATCTGCACCTTTCATCCTTACCTCCATGTCTCATCACCTCATACTGTCAAAGATGTTTCCAGACTTCCATTTTTTATACCTTTGACCCCTCCCTCTACCCTGCCATACTCTTTTCAGACCCACCTTATAGATAAAAAAAACTACATTTCCCATTAGCTTCTTTGTCAATAAGGGACCACACAAGAAAGGTTCCAATATTGGGTGAAAATGAAAAGATAGATTGGGAAGTATATCAATAAAACATATATATGTTTTTTTCCTTTAAATAGAAAAATTCTCCCCAACCTCCACCATTTTCTGGATTTAGCTAACAGTCTTGCTTTAGATAAAGAATAATTAAATGTTTGAGAATATGTATAGTGTTTATTTATAGTAATGTAAGGAGGCTATGAATTTAGATTGTTACTGCTTCTTTGGCTTGATAACATCATTTATTCAATAAAAGGATTGGGGATAGCTAAAAGTAGCTCTTGTAATTCTTTTTGACAGGCTCTTCAAATTTTAACCATGACTTTGAACAGACATGGACTCTTGCACTGAAGAAGGACCTTTCATATTAAAAGGTTTTAGAATTGCACATAAACGGTTTATAAATATGATTTTAAAGGTTCTTAAACTTAAAAAGTTTAAGATGAATGAGCTTTTCAAAATTATTAATCTTCAGAGTACTTTTATTATGCTAGTTTGACAAGATAATTGGGAAGCAGCCCTTCTGCTGGATTTATCCATAAAGAGTTTATTTATGATTTTTAAGCTTTTTTACTTTTAATGGACTTTTAGTCTATCTAATTTAACCAACTGACCAGGTACCATTGTTCCATCAAGCAGATACATGCATACCAAAGGGATAGAAGAGGTTGAGTCAGTGCAAGAAAGTATAGAAGTAATAAACCCTTTAAAGACTCGATATAGAGCAATATTTCTTGCTAAGTAAATCAGTGAGTGAGGTTAGGATTTCAAATACAGGTCAGACACAAAGCTTCCTTTTCTCCCTCTCTTCCTCTTTTTTCTTTCCTTCTTTCCTTTATGCTTCCCTCCCTCGTTTCTTCCCTTTTTGGAGAAGTAGGGTGAGGTGCAGGAAATAGATGTGAAAATAAGGAAATGGAAGTTTCTGCTGTGAATCTGGAGCTTCTGAAAAAAAAAAAAATTTGGAGGCAGGTTCTTTTAGCCTTGCCAAACGGAATCTTCTTAGCTAGAGCATTACAGACCTGAGCTTCCAACCTAGATAGGACTAAACCACAGACTTCTGGTTTAGAAACTAAGATCTAGAAAAGGTTTTCCTAACACTTTTATGTATGCGTGTTCTGGACCTCTGGGACAGTCTAGTAAAGTCTGTGGACCCCGTCTTAGAATAATGCTTTTTGTTGTTGTTGTTGTTTTATTTTCGTTACATATTCATGAATAATTTTTCAACATTGACCTTTGAAAAATCTTGTGTTCCAAATTTCCTCTCTTCTTTCTACCGCCCCATATGGCAAATAATCCATGTTAAAAATTTTTGTTAAATCCAATATATGCATATACTTATCTTGCTGCACAAGAAAAAATCAGAACAAAAAGAAAAAAATGAGAAAGAAAATAAAATTCAAGCGAACAACAAAAAGAGTGAAAATGCTGTTGTGATTCACACTCAGTCCCCACAATTCTCTCTCTAAGTGTAGATGGCTCTCTTCATCACAAGATCATTGGGACTAGCCTTAATCATCTCATTGTTGAAACGAGTTATATCCATCAGAATTGATCTTTACATAATCTTGTTATTGCCATGCGCAGTGATCTCTTGGTTCACTTTCAACTTAGCATCAGTTCATTTAAGTCTGTCCAGGCCTCTCTAAAATCACCCTGCTGATCGTTTCTTATAGAACAATAATATCAGAATAATGTTTATAAGTTTATGGAAATCCTAAATTTCAATTAGAGGTTAGTAAAGATTGGTTTTTTCCTCATCCAAGTTCATGGTTCCCTGAGATCTAAGGAACCCAAGTTAAGAAGCCTTAATTTAGAAGAGTTTGTCAGTCAGGAGATGGAAAAAATAAGACTCAGTTCAAGATTCAGCTTATTATGTGCCATATAACTATATTAAATATTGGAATTACAAATAAGGAAAAGATAATCCCTGACTTTAAAGAACTTAACTTTAATGGGGTAAGACAACACATAAAACTAAGTTGGAAAGAAAGAGGGTCTTCAGTGGGTAATCCAAGACAGGGCATGAAATCAAGCAAATGGGAAGAAGGTCCAACCCTCTTATAAAGGAAAGCTTTGGGAGGCAGTTCGTGGTGTTCCATCCTCCAGCCCTCTGGCAGAGGAGGCATAAGAAGTTGGAAAAATATTGAGCATCTAAAGCTAAGATAAATAGCATGACCTGAAAGGATCATCCTGGTGATTTCTCTCCTATTCCTGTTTCAAGGCAGACTAAGATACATTCATCAAAGTTTTACAGTTTTGTAATTATCTCTTTTGCATATTATCTGTTACAACCTGTAGCAATCTTTCAGTTTAAGCAATGCATCTTATTTTTTTATTTTTTTATTTTAGGGAACACAAAGGAAAAGGAAGAAAAACCAAAGTCCCTCCCTTGAGCAAAGCTGTTATTAAGGGAGGGGTGATAAAATCAGACACATAAAGTGGGGCAGTCATTAAGCTAAATCTTAGGTGAGAGGAAATATGGAGCTCTTGAGGTTGGAGAAGGTTGGAGGTATAGAATCAGGTCAGAGTTTGAAGGGACCTCAGAGACCATCCAAACATACTTTTTCTTTGCATACCTGATAAGTGCCTATGAAACTAGCTTTTACTTGGAGATATCCAGTGATGGGGAGCCTGTTATCTCCTGAGGCAGCCCATTCTATTTTGAAATAGTTCTAAATGTTAGAAAGTTTTCCTTCATTTCAGAGCTAAACAAGAGAAAACATAAATCACATCTCTACTCTATTGTCAAAACCTTTCATACATTACTTTCTGATCTCTCCACTTTGGCCCCATCTATGCTTCCACAGCCATATGTAATATGGCTACGCTTATCTCTATAAGCACTTTCTTTTCAAAGAGTTATTTATATCTCTATCATATCTATCTATGATATCACCCCTTCAGCAGTCCTCAGAGCACCTGTTAAATTGTCTACTTTGGTTACTGCTTTCTGTCTCTTTCTTCCATTTTTAAAATCCTATTTCTCCCCAATATAGAACATATCACAGGGGCTTCGTATATGGAATAGATTAAACATAATAAAAATATAATATTATTAAATAAATTATAAATATAAACAGATCAAGTATAGAATAAATTCAAAATCTCCATTTATTGCTTGCTTTGCTATGTCATCCCATTTTTGTTTTGGTGCCTCCCTTTAACTATCCATCTCCTAAACATTCCTGAAATTTCATTTCTTCCTTAAAGCCTTAGGAAACTGATTGTCAGTTGTCCAGCAAACATTTATTTTGGGCCTCTCCTATAGATGAACTATTAGTTGAAATTTTAATTTGGGGTTGTGAAGAGGAGGATAGAATTTAAAGGAAGAGAATAATATAAAAGAAACATGAAGGTTCTGTCTTGTGAGGTTAATAGAAACGTTATTTGTTCTTTGTTCTCAAAGAGAACCTTGACTTCAGGGATGTTCACATGGGAGTGAATTGGATTTAAATGAGGGAGGGCGATGCAAGGTTACCTACCTCACTTTCTCCTCCAGAGCCATCTGGGTCCAGTTGCCAGATATAAATCAGGATGACTGGAGATGGCCCTGGATGCTGTGGAAGGAAGACTTTGAAGTCTTTCTCCTCCTGGATTTATTTATTTGGATTTTTTTTTTGACTATGTGAAAGAGGTCATTTTTGCCTCAGTTTCTATCTAGTCTTAATCACTGAATGGATGTTACTCCAGTCAAACTGAGTTCAACCGAAGACTTTAGCTTAAAAAAATGATATTTGCAGAAGTGGAAGGATCACCTAGTCTCATTCCCTTATTTTTTAATTTTTCAACTAGGGTTTTTTAAGAGCCTACTATGTGGGGCAGTTAGGTGGTGCAGTGGATAGAGCATCAGCCCTGAAGTCAGGAGGACCTGAGTTCAAAACTGACCTCAGACACTTAACACTTCCTAGCTGTGTGACCCTGGGCAAGTCACTTAATCCCAGTTGCCTCAAGAAAAAAAAAGAGCCTACTATGTGCCAAGTACTGTGCTAAAGATACAAAGAACAGCAAAAAAAACAATAGTTCATACTCTCAGGGATCTCATAGTCTAATGGCAGATAACATGCAAACAACTATATACACATAAGGTATTTAGGATTAATTAAATAGATAAAAAGGAGTCGGGAAGACTAGAAAAACTTCTTGCAGAACCTATAGGACTTAGGATACGCTAGGAAGTAGACAAGAACATTCCAGGGATGGGAGGACAGTAAAAAAATATCCAGAAATGGAGTGTTGAGTGGGAAGAATAGCAAGGAAACCGGTGTAACTGGATTGCAGAGTATGTAGGCATGAGTAAGATATATAAGATTAGAAAGGTAGGGGGGGAACATAATTATTCTTAGAGGGCTAAAATCCAAACAGAAGATATTATATTTGATCCTGGAAGCAATAGGGAGCCACTGGAATTTATTTTATAGAGGGGTGATATCATTAGATCTGCATTTTTGAACAATCAATTTGCCAACTGAGTAGAAGATGGATTGGAATGGGGAGAGACTTAAAGGGAGACTAACTAGTTGGCTGTTGCAATATTCCAGGTATGAGATGATGGTCTACACCAGGATAATGATAGTTTCAAAGGAAAGAAGTGAGCATAGAGAGAGAAGTGGTACTATGAACATGGAAATGATAGGATTTTACCATTCATTGGAGATGGGGAGTGAAAAAAAGTGATGAATTGGGAATGACATATATGGAGTGAACCTGGGTCACTAAGTGGGTGGTGTTGCTCTCTGTAGTAATAGAGAAGTGAGAAATAGGGGACGGTTTGAGGGAAAGATAAAAGGTTTAGTTTTGGAGATGTTGAGTATAAGATGTGTATAGGACCAATGAGGAAACTGAGACCCAGAGAGATTAAAGGGACTACTGAAAGTCATAGCTACTTAGAGGAAGAATTGAAACTGAAACCTCACTTTTGGTTTTAGGCCATGATATTAAACAAACTATTTTGGAAATCAAATTTTAAACTCTGAGATTTTTTTAAAATTTCTATGAAAATAAAAGAATAAGTTTTTCATTCCCTTAAATACCTTTCCATTTTGTGTTACCTACATTTTCAAAAATCTCCTTTTCTTCTTACTAACCTTGTGAAGCATTCCTTATAATCAAGAAGAAAAGAAAATGAAAATCAGTTGTTCTAAAAAATTAACCAACATTTCAGCCAAGTCTGACAATATGTGAATTATTCTGTACTTATAATCTTTTACCACTCTGTACAAAAACTGGGGGTTGCATCTCCTTCCTCAGTTTCTCTATGTGGTTATTGTTGTTAACATTTTTGTTGTTGTCTTTGTATATATTTTTTCCTGGTTCTGCTTATTTCATTTTCCGTCAATTCAGGCTTTTTGCACCAAGTTATTTGGACAGGGAAAGGGAATTGGGAAGATAGAAGACGAAAACTGGGGAAAAAATTACTAGAGAATTTTGTAGGTATTAAACATTCTCTGATCTGGGTGTGTGTGTGTGTGTGTGTGTGTGTGTGTGTATGTATGTATGTGTGTATGTGTATGTAATCCCAAGATTATTATCCAATTGAATACAATATATGCCTTCTGCTTTAATAATATGCATCGAGTCTCCAGTAGGAACTATTCCTAGAAAATAGATATTTTTAAAATTTGATATGACTTCAATTATTTCACTTAGTTCTCTGACAAAATTCTGCTTTTCCTGAGCTCCCATACTCAGAAAATGTCTTTATATGAAAGGTTTGTGCCTGAATCAGTAATCAAGAGTCCAAGAGGCATGGCTGCTGGGGTTGGAGAGATAGGAAGAAATGACTGCCGGATTTCCTTCTGTTCTAAGTAACCAACAAACAAGTATTTCCAGGATGTTGGTCTTAATGCTGTTCCTTCATAAGGCTTCCACCAAGAGGGTGGGGTTAGTTATTCAGAGAAAGGAAGTTTGGAAAAGGGAGGACCCCAGATATAGCGTGTGCAGGGAAACCTGCTGAAGGAATTTTAAAGCTTAAAGCTTGCCATTGTTTTGGTATGGGGTGAAGGAACAGCAGTCCCACTGATGAAAAGTTCTAGACTGATTCATACTGTCATTTTCATTTAACATACGGGAAAAGAAAAAGAAATTGAATAACATTTTAGAATAGGGAAGTCTCATTGGATTTCAAAACATAGTTTTCTGTTTTTTTGAAAAATGAGAATCTTCCTTGAGAATATAAGTCTCTTCTTCCTCTATCCTTGTGTCAATTTATCTAAAGCATAGCGTAGAGAAAGAACTTGTTCTGGAGTCTGAAGAGCTGGATT